>NC_091190.1:29735165-29917665 GCF_040958095.1 Procambarus clarkii | reverse complement strand
ACACAAGAAAAAGTTCGCTTCCTAGAGGCTGTAGATTTCCTCGAACTCCTCCGACGCCGGGCAGGAACCGAGGATGCAGCGGGCATTTCCCCTCTGGATCGCGACACTGAGGCGCTGAAAGAGAAAACTTGCTGCTCTAGGGTCTCTTGTGGTGTCAATGAGCTTGGAACCAAGATCCTTAAGAAACCTTCTTGCACTCTCACCCCATGGGCCTAGGGTCTCAGACCCTATTGGAACGAAATTGTACCTTTGATCTAATTGCCTGTACTTGACTGACTTTTGTTTTTCTCTGTGTGTCGCTGCGGCTCCCGCCGTGCCGGCAGAGAGGGTGATGTATGTCGTTGCCAGGGTGGATACGCAAGTATAGTCCCATGCTAACTGCCTGCCACCCTTCCACGGACGCAGTGTGATTCCGTCTGGTCGGCCGGCAAAGCTAACAGAGTCACGGTTCAGTAGGTTGCGGGGCTCTCTCTCCGCTGGACACTGAGCAGAGGCAAGGCTTCTTTTAATGATGTCGTTGACTTCGTCGTGTCTAGTGTGCCAACCACCCGATTTTCCACAGTGCAGGCCATGCAATCCATATTCGTCAGCATCTGCCTCGCCGCAAATACACCTGTGAACAGTGTGGATAGGGGCAGCAAGGCGGAGAGCGACTGCAATACGGAGCTCCTGCGGATCAAGACGTGTGCCTGTCGCAGACATAGGGACTGCCAGAAGGAAGTCCCCTGCATGGGGAGCCTGCACAGCTGTGAGGCGTGCACGATCACTGGGGGTTGTTGCTGCCTCCAGCAAAGCTGTGGCTTCTTTGTCTACAATGGGGCTGTCCCAACTGGATTGTTTCTTGGCTTTCGGCATGGCTGGTCTGAGTGCTGGGTCTGTCATGGCACCCCATTTCGTGTCGCATTCCGTGTAGTGGGGGTCCTGTATCCCCGCTACATCACTCAGGGTGTCAGGTAGAATTTCCTTAACCAGGTCATCTGATGCTGAGGAGGAAGACAGGAAGGCTGGGACAGCAATTTGGGTGGCGGTGCGGACACCCAAGCCACCGAGCCTGACAGGAAGAGTGGCTTGTTTCCACTGGCATTCGTTGAGGGAGAGGTTAACAACTTTTTCCAGCATGGTCTTCAGTAGGAGGTCATACTCGTCAAGCTTTGGGTTGTTGTAAGATGGGGCGCACCTCAGAAAGTAGGTTAGCCTCGGAAGGGATAGGCATTTGGTGAGGAGATAAAAAGCATCGTGGGCATCGATGTCACCTATTCTGTCTTCCATCCTCCTAAGGTCTGCGATTTTCTTGTCGAGGATCTCCTCAATGGCGTTAGACCCGAGGGGAGCTCCAAGGAGGGTGCTGTTCTCGGCCCTAATGACATGGGCTCCAGGCAAGGCAGACCTTATTCTAGCTACGATGTCTGGGTTGGAGGAGACTACTTCACACTTGGAAGGGTTCAGGACGAGACCCAGGCTTACTTCTTGCTCCCTTATTTTCCTGATATCTGCCAAGAGGTGGTCTACGGTGCCAGCTATAGTGCCATCATCCAAAAACCAGATGTTGAACTCGCTGGACAAGCTTTCGGTGATTTCTTTTAAGACTAAGCAGAAAAGAAGGGGAGCAAGAGGATCACCTTGCTGAACACCTTCACATGATCTGATTTCATGTTCACCAAAGAGCAGTTTTGACTCGCCACTGTAGCACGATAGTATGAACGGGTAGAGGGGCCGGAAATGGCGATGTACGGCACAAAGTACTGCATCTCTTCTTACCATGTTGAAGGCATTCTTAAAGTCCAGTTTGAGCAGGGCCTTTTCATCAGAAATGTTGGTGATGTATGCTCGTGCTGCATGGGCAGCCGCTTCACAGCCTTGGGGGATTCCAAATCCTAGCTGGATTGGTTTCAGCAATTCAGCCGCTTGCTGGCTGACAACCCTCGTAGCAGCCTTGGCAATCAGGCGTCGGAGAGTGTTGCCAACAGCGATTGGCCTGATTCCTTCGTCCTTCTTTTTGAGAGCACAGAGGGAGGCACCAAAAAAGAGAGGCCTGATGACCTCAGGTATCTCACCAGCCAGACACATGTTGACGAACCTTGTGAGTTCCATAAGAAGATCTTGTGCAGCATCACCAACCGCAGGATTTAACATTTGCTTGATATGTTGAGGTTTTAACCCTGTAAAGCCGCCTGCTGACCCAGGTGGAAAAGAAAGGGCTGCTTTGTAGACCTCAGATTCACCAACGGTTAATGGGTCTGAAATGGTGTCGGCTGATGGCGGAACGATGTTGTCGCCTTGAGGGGCTCTGGGTGGGTGCTTGCTTTGCAGGGCCCGTGCTGTGGCTGAGTTTCGAGGAGCAATTTTCTCGTCAGTGGTGAGGACTCTAATAGCACTTGCGGTATTTCCCTCTTCAATTTTCTTGGTGATTTGTGCTCTGATTTTGTACGTTTCCGGTATGTTGTTGTTACCATTTCTGCGGTGGGTGTGTTTTGCTCGTAGAGGCAGGCGAACTAGGTTGTCCCCCCTTGGGTATTCATTTATCGCCCTCAGGACCGAGGAAGCAAGTGATTTGTCCCTCCTTGGAGGGACGTTGAGGCATACGTATGAGGCATGGAGGGACGTATAAATATATATATATATATATATATATATATATATATATATATATATATATATATATATATATATATATATATATATGTATATATATATATATATATATATTATATATATATATATATATTATATATAATTTATTTTTTTTAAACCTAGAAGGGGTACCACCTCTGGTGCAAGTGTAAGGACCCATAGCCTCGGAGAAGAAAATAAAGAGTACTCAGAGAAGACCTTGTGGATCCTCACTGAACACTTTGATATTTTCTTCTCCTACCACCCCTATTCTTTTGGTATGTGTGTATATTTATCTAACTTTATTTGAAAATGTCATTACACAAAAAAAGTTACAATATTGATTACATGCAGGGTGCAAGGCTGCTTGTCACAAGTTGTACAGCTCTTCCAGCTCCTCAGATGGCGGGCAGGAACCATGGATGCAGTGAGCATTTCCTCTCTGGATTGCCACACTAAGGCGCTGAAAAAGAAAACTGGCAGCTCTAGGGTCTCTAGTTGTTTCGATTAGCTTAGACCCCAACTCCTTCAAAAAGCTAGCAGCACTTTTACCCCAGGCACCAAGTGTCTCTGAGGCAATGGGGACAAAATTGTAGTGGTGCTCAAGGTCTCTGTATTTACGTGACTTGGCCGCTTCCCGGTGATTAGCAGCAGCTCCTGCTTGTGTAGCACTGAAGTCAACATAGGTATTGGCTAAAGTTGAAACGCATGTGTAGTCCCACACCATCTGTCTACCATTCTTCCAGGGGTTCACCGTGATTCCGTCTGGGCGACCGACAGGCTCATCAGAGTTGCGGGACATTAGGTAACGGGGCTCTCTCTCTGCTGGACAACCGGCTGTGGTAAGGCTTCTCTTAATAATGTCATTGACCTCGCCGTGTCTTGCATGCTATCCTCCTGTCCTTTGGCAGAAAAGGCCATGCCGTCCGTATCTGTCGGCCTCTGCCTCGCCGCAAATACACCTGTATTCGGTGTGGATTGGGATATATATATATATATATATATATATATATATATATATATATATATATATATATATATATATATATATATATATATTGTGACGGTAACGCGTTGGTGTTCGGCTGTTTAAGGCTAGGGGTATGGCCTCGTCACATAGTTATAAAAAAAAATAGAAAAACTGGAACTTCGTCTGTGGTAAGGTAAGGAGAAGACACACAAAACACAAGTAAACTTTAACAATGAAATTTTAATTACGTTAAATAAATCAAAACATGAATAAAATGGACAAACAAATTCTTATAATAAAATCAATCAAAAATAATAAGAATAATCAAATGACAATGAAAAGTTACGTTAAGACAAAATAACAAGAAGTGCAATACAAAAATAAATGTGAGGTGCTGGAATATTGGCTTTAAGCTACCACCTCTCTCAGTACACGCTAACGTCTAGCCGGGAGAAGTGTTAACTGTGGAAGCACTGAATATTCTGAGGTCTGAGGTCGTGGCGACCCCAGACATCAAGTAGTATGGGGGGGGGGCGAGTGCAGTTGCAGCCAGACCGGCGACCAATCAGCGAGGAGCCGGCAGCGATCAACAGGTAGTTTGGCGGTTTGAGTCTGAACAGGTGTCCCTGGCTGCATACGTTTTGCTCTCTGGCAAACCTTGCTGGTGTTGTTGTCGTTGGACATTTCTTCCATAGTAGTTTTATATAATTTTAACGACGTAATTGTGGAGGGAAGAGCAGGCTCAATCTCTTGAAGATTATCGTCACAATATATATATATATTTTATATATATTTATATTTATATATATGTCGTACCTAGTAGTCAGAACGCACTTCTCAGCCTACTATGCAAGGCCCAATTTGCCTAATAAGCCAAGTTTTCATGAATTAATTGTTTTTCGACAACCTAACCTACCTAACCTAACTTTTTCGGCTACCTAACCTAACCTATAAAGATAGGTTAGGTTAGGTTAGGTAGGGTTGGTTAGGTTTGGTCATATATCTACGTTAATTTTATCTCCAATAGAAAAAAAATTGACCTCATACATAATGAAATGGGTAGCTTTATCATTTCATAAGAAAAAAATTAGAGAAAATATAATAATTCAGGAAAACTTGGCTTATTAGGCAAATCGGGCCTTGCATAGTAGGCTGAGAAGTGCGTTCTGGCTACTAGGTACGACATATATATATATATATATATATATATATATATATATATATATATATATATATATATATGTTTATATATATATATATATATAAATATATATATATATATATATATATGTTTATATATATATATATATATATATATATATATATATATATATATATATATATATATATATATATATATATATATATATATATGTTTATATATATAGATATAAACAAATTGGAGATGTGTAAGTTATAATTAAAATATATATATATACACATTTATACACATTATATAGATGTCACGTCTGTGACGGGAAAAAAATATGCTTTCTTTTGAATAACTGTATTTTTTCATGGGCGGGAAATCTTCGAAACCTCTTTACCGATTGCTTTGAAATTTTGACACAACGTTGCATTCGAATAGGTGCGTGTTTTTATATACCTCTTATATGCGTGCTACACCTGTGACAGGAAAAATCTTGCTTTTTTATACAGCACCATCTGTTGTGCGTAAGAGCAACACACGCTGAAATCTCCGAAAGTTCTTCATCGATTGCTTTGAAATTTTGATACAACTTTCCAATGAAATACACACGTGTTTTAATATACCGACTATATAGATGCCCCACCTGTGACATGTAAAAACATGCGTTTTTAAAAAAACAGTGCCATCTGTTGCACGTAATTGCAAATCACGCTATACTAAATGTTACGATTCCATTTCAATGTTCCCGATTTCATTGATAAATTTAATTTTCATAAATTTCAATTTATTTTTATTTTTATTTAATATATTTTGTGTGACACTGCATTGAAATTGAACTGTGTTGTTTACCATACTGCTCATTTCTTGAGTATAGTTTATTTTTGTATTTTTTCATTGGTTTTCATTTCGTTTTTTATCTGTTTTTCTTATAATTCAGTGATGGGAACATCAGATCATTTGATGTTCTTAATTTTCTGATGGGATCATCAGATCGTTTGGGAATGTATCGAACGAGGGAGAGGAAAATGTTGGGGAGGACAAGGGAACGGGAGTGGGAGATTTTGGGGAGGACGAGAGGACAGGGGGAGGGAGGTAATAGTGGGGAGGACGAGGGGACGGGGCAGTTGGGGCATGGTGGGGACGAGGGGATAAGGGAATGGAGAATGGTGGGACGGACAAGGTGACATAGGAGTGGGGGTTGGTGGAAAGGACGAGGGAAGGGGGAATTGTTGAGAGGAAAAGGGAAATGGGTGAGTGAAGAATGCTTGGAAGGAAGAGGGGACGGGTGAGTAAAGAATGGTTGGGAGGATGAGGGGACGGGGCATGGGGAATGGTGGGGAGGACTGGGAGACAAGGGGAAGGTTGCTGTGGCTCAGCAACGCACATGGGTTGCTGAGCCACAGCGACGCGTGGCCGGATACAGCTAGTATGCAATAAAAACAGGGTTTCACTCCTAATCAATATCTTACTCCCTATTTTAATGAGGTACAAAATGGTTTATTGAAAATAACGTAGTTAATGTTAATTTGCAATTAATTACGTGTTTGCATCATATTTATCGTGTATTTAATGAATTAATTAATACCAATAAATTGAAAATTCTTAAAAACGTGGAAAAACTGCAATATTTTTCCTAAATAGTTAATATATGGTTCCAATCATACAGAGGAAAATAAGATGATAAACGTCCTAATATTGCTAAATTTGATGATTTTTAGTACAAAACGAAATGCAAGAAAACTTGCTTAAAAACGCCATATTATGCAAAATTTTTAGATTTGTTGGCCAAATCACATATCGTGAGAAAACCTGAAGTAGCATCGATATATTAGTAAATTCGAATATTTACCTAAAATCAAACAACATGAAAAACTTGAAAAACTCACTATATTACCAAATTCAAGGATTTTTACTTCAAAACTTAAACCTAGGTTTCTTGGTATTTATATCATCAATAAGGCATATGAAAATGTTGTTTCCAATACAAACGATAAAAATCAATGTATTTTCATTAAAATTAACTAAAATGTTTCTGAATTTAAGATTTTATTAGCGAAAGAAGATATACACGTAAAACTTCTCTAATCCAGCTGAAATGTCGAAATATGCAATAAAATAAAGGTTCCTCTCCTATTCAATATCTTATTTGCTATTTTAACGAAGTAAAAATGGTCGATTGAAAATTATGTATTTAATGTGATTTTGAAATTAATTACGTGTTTGCATCATATTTTTCGAATTTATAATGAATTGTTAACAATAAACTGAAAATTCTTGAAAACGTGGAAAAATGGTAAAATATTACCTAAATTGTTAATATTTGGTTCAAATCACACACAAAGGAAAAAGGGTTGATAAACGTCAAAATATTGCTAAATTATATGATATTTAGTATAAAACAAAATGGAAGAAATCTTGCTAAAAACTTAATATTATGCGAAATTCTGAGATTTGTATGCCAAATCACAAATCTGTGAGAAAACCAGTCTCACGTGGTGTAGTGGTAAGACACTCGCCTGGCGTTCCGCGAGCGCTATGTCATGGGTTCGTATCCTGGCCGGGGAGGATTTACTGGGCGCAATTCCTTAACTGTAGCCTCTGTTTAACTCAACAGTAAAATGGGTACTTGGTTGTAACAACGATTCTTCGCGGCAGGGGATCGTATTCCAGGGACCTGCCCGAAACGCTACGCGTACTAGTGGCTGTACAAGAATGTAACAACTCTTGTATATATCTCAAAAACATGAAGAAGAATCGCAATATTAGTAAATTCCAAAATTTTTACCTAAATTCACACAACATGAAAAAGTCAAAATATTTCCAAATTCGAGGATTTTTATTTCAAATCATAAAACTAGGTTTCGTGGTATTAAGATAATAAGGCACGTGAAAATGCTGTTTCGAATACAAACGATAAAAATCAATGTGTTTTCATTAAAGTTAATTAAAATGTTCCTGATATTCCGTTTATATTACTGAAAAAAGATGTAAAACTAAAACCGGTCTAATCCGGCTGAAACGTTGAAATATGCAATGAAAACAGTGTTTCTCTGATAATCAATATCTCCTCGCTATGTCAACGAGGTACATATGGTTGATTGAAATTATTATGATTTCTGTGAATTTGCAATTAATTCCGTGATCGCATCATATTTATCGTATATATAATGAGTAAATTAATAACAATAGACTGAAAATTCTTAAAAACGTGGAAAAACGGCAAAAATAATGCCTAACTCGTTGATATTTGGTTCAACGGAATATATGCCAATTACTGAAAACGGCGATGGGTCATATTTTGAACCCCCCCCCCCTGCAGTTTTCAAAATATATGAAATGTCGGATATATGAATTCTGAGCGTCATTTTTTATCCGAATTCTGGCTCTCTGCATCTATTTGCAGTTTCAAATTACAACTTTTTATGCCGAAAATATACAAATTACTTAATACGGCGAGAGGTCATATTTGGACCAAACCCCCCCCCCCCCTGCAGTTTTCAAAATATATGAAATGTCGGAAATTTGATTCCTGAGCGTCATTTTTGAGCCGAATTCTGGCTCTCTGCACCTATTTGCAGTTTCATATTACGACTTTTTATACAGAAAATACGTCAATTACTGAAAACGGCGATGGGTCACATTTTGCAACGCCCCCCTACCCCTGCAGTTTTCAAAATATCCCAAATATTCCAAATCTGACTCCTGAGCCATATTCTGGCTCTCTGCACATATTTGCAGTTTGAAATGACGACTTTTTATACCGAAAATATGCCTATTACTGAAAAAGGCGATGAGTCACATTTTGCCCCCTCCCCCCTGCATCAGTTTTCAAAATATCTCAAATATCCCAAACCTCACTCCTGAGCCATATTTTGGAGCCAAATTCTGGCTTTCTGCACATATTTGCAGTTTGAAATTACGAATTTTTATACCGAAAATATGCCAAATACTGAAAACGACGATGGGTCACTGTTACAGCCCTTGACGCCTTGGTAGGGTTCTTTGTCTGTAGTGATCAACTATATATGTTTCGGCCTCATCTTAAATTTATGTCTAGGGGAAAATAATATATAAAAAGGGTATTAAAAGTGAAACACTGCTTTAAAAGGGACAAACAATCTACTGTGTGTAAGAGTGACAAACATATCAACATATAAATGGTAAAAATATAACAGCCAGAAATATTCTTCAGCATGCAATAATATCATTAAATCCTTACTGAGCATAGACAATATTTTTACTTTTACATCTTACTGAGCATAGACAATAAGTTTTCAAAATATCTAAAACATCTCAAATTCGACGCTTGAGCCACATTTTGGAGTCAAATTCTGGCTCTCTGCACGTATTCGCCATTTGAAATTACGACTTTTTTTTTACCGAAAACATGCTAATTACTGAGAGCGGCGATGAGTCACATTTTGCCCAAATCCTCCCCCCCCCCTGCAGTTTTCAAAAAATCCAAATCATTCCAAGTTCGACGCCCGAGCCATATTTTGGAGCCAAATTCTGTCTCTCTGCACGTATTCGCAGTTTGAAATTACTACTTTTTATACCGAAAATATGCCAATTACTGAGAGCGGCGATGGGTCACATTTTGCCCCCCCCCCTACAGTTTCCAAATATCCAAAAAACAAATTCGACGATTGAGCCATACTTTGGAGTAAAATTCTGGCTCTCTGCATGTATTCGCAGTTTGAAATTAAGAATTTTTATACCGAAAATATTCCAATTACTGAGAGCAGCGATGGGTCACATTTTGCCAAAACCCACCCCTGCAGTTTTCAAATATCCCAATCATCCCAAATTCGACCCTTGTGCCATATTTTGGAGCCAAATTCTGTCTCCCTGCACGTATTCGCATTTTGAAATAACGACTTTTTTCACCGAAAATATGCCAATTACTGCGAGCGGCGATGGGTCACATTTTGCCCCCCCCCCCCTGCAGTTTTCAAACTATCCCAAACATCCCAATTTCGACACTTGAGCCATTTTTTGGAGTGAAATTCTGGCTCTCTGCATGTATTCGCAGTTTGAAACTAAGACTTTTTATACTAATAATATGCCAATTACTGAGAGCAGCGATGGGTCACATTTTGCCCAAACCCGCCAAGCAGTTTTCAAAATTTCTAAAACATCTCAAATTCGACCCTTGAACCATATTTTGGAGCCAAATTCTGGCTCTCTGCACGTATTCGCAGTTTGAAATTAGGATTTTTTTTTACCGAAAATATGCCAATTACTGTGAGCGGCGATAGGTCACATTTTGCCCAAACCCCCCAAGCAGTTTTCAAAATATCCTAAACATCCCAAATTCGACCCTCAAGCCATATTTTGGAGCCAAATTCTGGCTCTCTGCTCGTGTTCACAGTTTAAAATTACGATTTTTTATACCGAAAATATGCGAATTACTCAGAGCCGCGATGGATCACATTTTGAACCCCCCCCTGCATTTTTCAAAATATCCCAAACATCCCAAATTCGACCCTTGAGCTATATTTTGGAGCCAAACTTTTTATCTCTGCTCGTATTCGCAGTTTGAAATTAAAACTTTTTATACCGAAAATATGCCAATTACTGAGAGCGTCGATGGGTCATATTTTGCCCAAACGCCCCAAGCAGTTTTCTAAATATCGCAAACATCCCAAATTCGACGCTTGAGCCGAATTTCGAAGCCAAATTTTGGTTCTCTGCACGTATTCGCAATTTGAAATTACGAAATTTATACGAAAATATGGCAATTACTGAGAGCAACGATTTGTCACATTTTCCCCAAACACCCCTGCAGTTTTCAAAATATCCCAACCATCCCAAATTTTACATTTGAGCCATATTTTGGAGCCAAATTCTTGCTCTCTGCACGTATTCGCAGTTTGAAATTACGACTTTTTATACCGAAAATATGCCAATAACTGAGAGCGGCGACGGGTCACATTTTGCCCAAACCCCTTGCAGTTTTCAAAATATCCAAAACATCCCAAATTCGAAACTTGAGCCATATTTTGGAGTGAAATTCTGGCTCTCTGCATGTATTCGCAGTTTGAAACCAAGACTTTTTATATTAATAATATGCCAATTACTGAGAGCGGCGATGGGTCACATTTTGCCCAAACCCCCCCTGCAGTTCTCAAAATATCCAAAACATCCGAAATTCGACCCTTGAGCCATAATTTGGAGCCAAATTCTGACTCTGCACGTATTCGCAGTTTGAAATTAAGATTTTTTATACTGAAAATATTACAATTACTAATAGCGGCGGTGGGTCACATTTTGCACAAACCCCTCTGCAATTGTCAAAATATCCAAAACATCCCAAATTCGACGCTTCAGCCATATTTTGGAGAAAAATTCTGGCTCTCTGCACGTATTTGCAGGTTGAAATTACGACTTTTTATACCCAAAAAATGCCAAATACAGCGAGCGGCGATGGGTCACGATTTGCCAAAACCCCCCTTCAGTTTTCAAAACATCCCTAACATCCCAAATTTGACGCTTGAGCCATATTTTTTAGCCAAATTCTGGCTCTCTGCACATATTCGCAGTTCAAAATTTTGACTTTTTATACAGAAAATATGTCAATTACTGAGAGCGGCGATGAGTCACATTTTGCCCAAACCCCCTGCAGTTTTCAAAATATCCAAAACATCCCAAATTCGACGCTTCAGCCTTATTTTGGAGCCAAATTCTGGCCTCTGCACGTTTTTGCAGTTTGAAATTATGAATTTTTATACCGAAAATATGCCAATTACTGAGAGCCGCGACGGGGCACATCCCCCCCCCTCCCCCTGCAGTTTCCAAATATCCAAAAAAAAAAATCGACGATTAAGCCATATTTTGGAGTAAAATTCTGGCTCTCTGCACGTATTCGCAGTTTGAAATTACGACTTTTTATACCGAAAATATGCCAATTACTGAGAGCGGCGATGGGTCACATTTTGCCCAAACTCCTCTGCAGTTTTCAAAATATCCAAAACATCCCAAATTCGACGCTTGAGCCATGTTTTGAAGCCAAATTCTGGCTCTCTGCACGTATTCGCAGTTTGAAATTATGACTTTTTATACCGAAAATATGCCAATTACTGAGAGCGGCGATGGGTCATATTTTGCCCAAACCCCCATGCAGTTTTCAAAATATCCCAAACATCCCAAATTCGACCCTTGAGCCATATTTTAGAGCCAAATTCTGGCTCTCTGCTCATGTTCGCAGTTTGAAATTACGACTTTTTATATCGAAAATATGCCAATTACTGAGAGCGGCGTTGGGTCACATTTTGCACAAACACCCCTGCAGTTTTCAAAATATCCCAAACATCCCAAATTCGACGCTTGAGCCATGTTTTGAAGCCAAATTCTGGCTCTCTGCACGTATTCGCAGTTTGAAATTATGACTTTTTATACCGAAAATATGCGAATTACTGAGAGCCGCGATGGATCACATTTTGAACAACCCCCCCCCCCTGCAGTTTTCAAAATATCCCAAACATCCCAAATTCGACCCATGAGCTATAGTTTGGAGCCAAATTTTTTACCTCTGCTCGTATTCGCAGTTAGAAATTAAAACATTTTATACCGAAAATATGCCAATTACTGAGAGCGGCGATGGGTCATTTTTTGACCAAACGCCCCAAGCAGTTTTCTAAATATCGCAAACATCCCAAATTCGACGCTTGAGCCGTATTTCGGAGCCAAATTCTGGCTCTCTGCACGTATTCGCAATTTGAAATTACGAATTTTATACCGAAAATATGGCAATTACTGAGAGCAACGATTTGTCACATTTTCCCCAAACACCCTTGCAGTTTTAAAAATATCCCAACCATCCCAAATTTTATATTTGTGCCATATTTTGGAGCCAAATTGTGGCTCTCTGCACATATTCGCAGTTTGAAATTACGACTTTTTATACCGAAAATATGCCAATTACTGCAAGCGGCGATGGGTCACACTTTGCCTAAACCCCCACTGCAGTTTTCAAAATATCCCAAACATCCCAAATTCGACGCTTGAGCCAAATTTTGGAGCCAAATTCTGGCTCTCTGCACGTATTCGCAGTTTGAAATTACGACTTTTAATACCGAAAATATGCCAATTACTGAGAGCGGCGACGGGTCACATTTTGCCCAAACCCCCTGCAGTTTTCAAAATATCCAAAACATCCCAAATTCGACGCTTCAGCCTTATTTTGTAGCCAAATTCTGGCCTCTGCACGTTTTCGCAGTTTGAAATTATCACTTTTTATACCGAAAATATGCCAATTACTGGAAGCGGCTATGGGTCACATTTTGCCCCCCCCCCTACAGTTTCCAAATATCCAAAAAAAAAACAATTCGACGCTTGAACCATATTTTGGAGCCAAATTCTGGCTCTCTGCACGTATTCGCCATTTGAAATTACGACTTTTTATACCGAAAACATGCTAATTACTGAGAGCGGCGATGAGTCACATTTTGCCCCCCCCCCCTCCATCTTCCAAATATCCCAAAAAAAAAAAAAATCGACGATTGAGCCATACTTTGGAGTAAAATTCTGGCTCTCTGCACGTATTCGCAGTTTGAAACTAAGAATTTTTATACCGAAAATATGCCAATTACCGAGAGCAGCGATGGGTTACATTTTGCCCCACTTTCCCCCCTGCAGTTTTCAAAATATCCCAAACATCCCAAATTCGACACTTGAGCCATATTTTGGAGTGAAATTCTGGCTCTCTGCATGTATTCGCAGTTTGAAACTAAGACTTTTTATACTAATAATATGCCAATTATTGAGAGCGGCGATGGGTCACATTATGCCCAAACCCCCCCTGCAGTTTTCAAAATTTCTAAAACATCTCAAATTCGACCCTTGAACCATATTTTGGAGCCAAGTTCTGGCTCTCGGCTCATGTTTGCAGTTTGAAATTACGAATTTTTATACCAAAAATATGCCAATTACTGAGAGCGGCGATGGGTCACATTTTGCCCACCCCCCCCCCCCCCCTGCAGTTTTCATAATATCCAAAACATCCGAAATTCGACCCTTGAGCCATAATTTCGAGCCAAATTCTGACTCTCTGCACGTATTCGCAGTTTGAAATTAAGATTTTTTATACTGAAAATATTCCAATTACTGAGAGCGGCGATGGGTCACATTTTGCACAAACCCCTCTGCAGTTTTCAAAATATCCCAAACATCCCTAATATGACCCTTGAGCCATGTTTTGAAGCCAAATTCTGATTCTCTGCACGTATTCGCAGTTTGATATTATGACTTTTTATACCGAAAATATGCCAATTTCTGAGAGCGGCGATGGGTCACATTTTGCCCAAACCCCTCTGCAGTTTTCAAAATGTCCAAAAATCCCAAATTCGACGCTTGAGCCATATTTTGGAGCCAAATTCTGGCTCTGTGCACGTATTCGCAGTTTGAAATTAGGACTTTTGATACCAAAAAAATGCCTAATACTGCGAGCGGCGATGGGTCACATTTTGCCCAAACCCCCCTTCAGTTTTCAAAACATCCCTAACACCCCAAATTCGACGCTTGAGATACATTTTGGAGCCAAATTCTTGCTCTCTGCACGTATTCGCAGTTCGAAATTTCGAATTTTATACAGAAAATATGTCAATTACTGAGTGCGGCGATGGGTCACATTTTGCCCAACCCCCCCATGCAGTTTACAAAATATCCAAAACATCCGAAATTCGACCCTTGAACCATATTTTGGAGCCAAATTCTTGCTCTCGGCTCATGTTCGCAGTTTGAAATTACGAATTTTTATACCGAAAATATGCCAATTACTGAGAGCGGCGATGGGTCAAATTTTGCCCAAACCCCCCTGCAGTTTTCAAAATATCCCAAACATCCCAAACTCAACCCTTGAGCCATATTTTGGAGCCAAATTCTGGCTCTGTGCACGTATTCGCAGGTTGAAATTACGACTTTTTATACCCAAAAATGCCAAATACTGCGAGCGGCGTTAGGTCACGATTTGCCCAAACCCCCCCTTCACTTTTCAAAACATCCCTAACATCCCAAATTCGTCGCTTGAGCCATATTTTGGAGCCAAATTCTGGCTCTCTGCACGTATTCGCAGTTCGAAATTTTGACTTTTTATACAGAAAATATGTCAATTACTGAGAGCGGCGATGGGTCACATTTTGCCCAAACACCCCTGCAGTTTTCAAAATATCCGATTGAAGAGGTACACGTAAAACCGCTCTAATCCGGCTGAAACGTCGATATATTCAATAAGAACAGAACTTCTCCCCTATTAAATATCTTACTCAGTATTTTAACGAGAAACAAATAATTGATTGAAAATAAAGTATTTAAGTTCATTTCTAACCAATAATGTGTTTGCGTCATTTTTATCGTACATATAATGAATTAATAATAATAACCTGAAAATTCACAAAAACGTGGAAAACGGCAAAATATTGCCTAATTCGATGATATTTTGTTTAAATCACATAAACGAAGAGATGATAAACATCAAAATATTGGTAAATTCGATAGTTTTTAGTACAAAACAAAATGCAAGAAAACTTGCTAAAACATACAATATTATGCGAAATTCTGAGACTTGAAGGCCAAATCACATATCGTGAGAAAACATGAAGTAGTATCGAAATATTGGTAAAAAAGAATATATTTACGTAAAATCACACTACATGAAAAACGTGAAAAAGTCAAATCTTACCAAATTTGAGGTTTTTAACTTCAAATCAGAGAGCGAGGTTTCGTATTATTTAGATCCTAGAAAAGACATATGAAAATGTTGTTTCCAATACAAATGATAAAAATCAATGTGTTTTCATTAGAATTAACTAAAATGTTCCTGATTTTCTGTTTATATTACCGATGGAAGATGTACACGTAAAACCGCTCTTATCCGGCTGAAACCTCGATATATGCAATAAAAACAGAACTTCTCCACTATTAATATCTTACTCAGTATTTTAACGATAAACAAATAATTGATTGAAAATTAAGTATTTAAAAGGTACTCATCAGTGCTTACCAGTATCATAAGAAAAGCAAAACTTTCATATTATGAGACTAGATTCAAAGAAGCAAAAGGCAACACGAAAAGCACATGGAATACCATCTCTAATATCCTAGGAACTAAACAACACTCCCACAACCAGATAACACTCTCTAAGGATGGCCTTACACCATCATCTGACTTAGAAATGGCGAATGAATTTAATAGCTTCTTTTCATCAATTGGTGCTAACCTTGCAAGTAAAATCCCACAGACTCAGCCACATATCAACACATATCTCTCAGGCAGCTATCCAAACTCTCTTCTCCTTTCACCAGTCAGCACGACAGATGTTGTGTCCATCATACACTCACTAAAAACCAAAGCTGGGAACATCTGTGAAATCCCATCCATTGTATACAAGAGCGCCTCCCATGCGCTTGCGCCACCTATAGCTCTGCTGTTCAACAAATCCCTTGAGTGTCATACCTTCCCTGATATCCTTAAAAACGCAAGAGTAACGCCAGTTCATAAAGGAGGTAATCCGGCAGACATAAACAACTATAGACCAATATCGAACCTACCCATTCTATCAAAAATATTTGAAAAAATTATCTACAAACAGCTCTACTCCTATCTCGTAAAATTCGACATTCTTAGCCCCTGTCAATTTGGCTTCCGCTCTCAAAAGAGTACCAACGATGCAATTATTAGTCTCCTTGATATAATTTACTCAGCCCTTGACAAAAATGAGTTTCCGATTGGACTCTTCATTGACCTGAGAAAGGCCTTTGATACTGTTAATCACGATTACCTCTTATGTAAACTCCATCATTATGGAATCCGAGGCCATGTACTGGACTATATCCAATCCTATCTTAGTGATAGACACCAATGTGTAGCCATCAATAATATAACCTCTCCCATTCTACCAATAACCGTTGGAGTGCCACAGGGCAGCATCTTGGGACCTCTTCTTTTTCTTATATACATCAATGATCTGCCTAATGTCTCTAACATTCTGAAACCTATTTTGTTTGCTGATGATACTACCCTCATCTACTTCAACCCCAACCCTCATACATTAAATGATGTTGTTACTAATGAACTAAGAAAAGTCCACTTATGGATGTCAACCAACAAACTAACACTTAACAAAGAAAAGACCTACTACATCCTATTTGGAAGCAAATCTACAAATGCAATTCAGCTTCAGATAGACAATGTAAACATTAGCAATAAAAATGATGGAAAGTTTCTTGGCATATTCCTAGACAAGAGACTCAACTTCAGTACCCACATACAACACATAACTAAGAAAGTCTCTAAAACAGTTGGTATACTCTCCAAAATCAGATATTATGTACCTAACTCTGCTCTCATCTCTCTATATTATGCACTAATCTATCCCTATCTTAACTATGGTATCTGTGCATGGGGTTCAACCACTGCAAACCACCTCAAGTCCATTATCGCCCAGCAAATATCTGCTATCAGAATAATATCAAATTCTGCTTTCAGACAACACTCAGCCCCCTTGTTTAACTCCCTAAACATGCTAAACATAATCTCACTCCATATATTCTCTTGTGTCAACTACATTTACAAAACCCTGTTCTTAAATGCAAATCCTGCTCTGAAACTCTTCCTGGACAGATGTAATAGGACCCATTATCACCACACCAGAAATAAATATCTCTTTGATATCCCCAGAGTTAAACTTAATCTGTGTAAACACTATGCAAATAAAGGGACCCAGTTTATGGAACTCACTCCCTATTGAATTGAAAAGCTGTCCACCTTTTACATCATTCAAAATCAATACTAAAAAGTACCTAATTTCATCTTCATAGTTTTTCACTTTTTGCCATAAAATTGCACTGTATCTATTGCTACCCAGTCTCCCAATCTTTATGTACCCTATCTGAACATCTTTACCATTGTGATCATTGCTGTCAATCTGCTGTATGGTGTCTATTAATCTTGTTTAAATTACTAATCAAGCTGTCAATGTAATCAATCAGAGCTTTAATATAACAATGTGCTATAATATACCTACTAAGCTCTCTCATTTCATTTTTCTCTTGCAATGTATCTCTATCATTTATCAATTCAGATAGAAATTACCTACTTAAAATTATCTGTTAGATTAAGGACCTGCCCGAAACGCTGCGCGTACTAGTGGCTTTACAAGAGTGTAAATACTGTACTATCCAATGTATTCTCACAAACCCAATGTACCTTCTTGTATATATATAAATAAATAAATAAAAATAAATAAATAAAATAAATTTTTATTTGCTTATGATGCAAGGTTTTTGTGCCTCGCTGCATGTATGTGACTTGCTAACTGTGCACTTCCAACTGCATGTTTTAGAGTAGTGGTTCCCAAACACACCATGGTCATTACCCCTTTTTCATATAGCCTTCTTATTAATAGCTCCCTTCACTCGATATTAAAAAAAGTTTAGCAACATAAATTTAATCCGATTATTTCCCCCCTATCCTTTGGTATGATAACTATACTCTGCCACAACTTATGGGGCACATTCATATTGCAAAAAGGCCTCTACCCCCCCCCCCCCCCCAAGGGGCCATGGGCCCCCCAATTTGGGAACCAGTGTTATAGAGTGATCATTTCTGGGTTTGTTATTGTTCCCCCTTGCCTAGCCAGTGTGTCTGGGTCTAAGGCCTAGAAACGGTTGTGAAACTGAGGAAGGTGGGAAGGTCGATGAGAGGAAGAATGCAACACGCGAGCATAAGATACGACAGCGAAAAAGGCGAGACGGCGAACTTGGCACCTCGCCTCAGGAAAAGACAAACGATCTGGGTGTTTCAAGTTGAGGACGGCTGCCTCAAGTGTGTAATGTATACACGCGCGGGAGAAGGTTGGGTAGGCCTCACCGTAACTGAGGCAGCGAGCATGGGGAGAAGAGCACTGACAGATTGACTATTGTTCCCACACGTGGGACAGAGAAACAGTACTGGAGCATCTAAGGGGACCATGTCCCAACTTCCAGCACTTATTACAGAGCTGAGGAGAAGGAATGTACTCCTGAACGGAGCATCTGGCATCAGCAAAAGAATAATAGCGGGAAGAAGGGTCCTAATGTGGGAAATTCTGGCTTCAAAATAATGATAATAATTGAATATGTAATTCGAAGAACCACCTTTAAGAAAAGGAAATAAATTGGAGAACCAGTGCCTATGGATCTCTTAGATAAGTATTAATAAAATTTATTAATATATAATATATGAACTGTCGTTACTATAAATTGTAGAGCCAAATCCCTCCACAGACTTTGGGGGGTTTATTAAGTAAACAGAATTGAAAGTATTTCAGATAATGAAATGCCAATATGCATTAATTCAAATATTCACATAAATAAATGATATGCAAGAGCATGATATTAAGAAATCAATGACTAATACTACAATCTATCTACGAAAACTACAGAAATAGTAGTAATCATTCTGTGAACTCGTATAATAGTCGCCTGAAAAGTGTTTCTATACTTATCTTTCTATATCTATCAGAAACTATAGAGAATTAATTGGTCTTATTTGACAATATATAAATTCTCGTTTCTTAATGATTAAATAAACACTAGGCAATAGAAGAGTGCTGGGTAGAAATTCTGGTCATCTGTGAATGTGCTGGAGTTGTTTCCCATCTCCAGTTACGGTGGTTGGAGGACGGCCACGAGGAAACACAACATTTAAGAGTACGTAGTTTGTTACCAGTAACAGACGACCAAGAAGCCTGCCAATTGGTAAGGACGGAGGAATAGATAACTGGGTAAAAATCGGAATATGGAATACCTTCACGAGAAATGGGACAAGAGCGGACAGCTTCCTTGGCGGCAGCATCCGCACGCTCATTTAAAGACACACCAATATGGCTGGGAACCCAACAAAACTCAACCGACTAAAATTTACTGTGAACAACAAACAGCCAATGCTGGATCTCGACAACTACTGGATGAACCGGATTAAAGGACCCGAGAGCCATGAGGGTACTACGAGAGTCAACAACAACTACAAAGGAAGACTGACAACGAGAAAGCAGGAGACGAAGAGCATAGAGAATAGCATAAAGCTCCGCTGTAAAGATGCTAGCCTCCGGAGGTAAGCGACACATATAAGTGCAATCAGGAGAAACCACAGAGTAGCCAACACCGTCTGCAGACTTAGACCCATCGGTGAAGACAGAAACGGAGCAGGAGTGAGAAGAAAAGTGCTCAAGGAAAAGGCGTTTTAGAACCGTAGGAGGGGTAAAAACTTTAGTGATACGGGTCTAGGACGTAAAAAACTGCGGAGGGGGGACTCTCCATGAGGGCAAAGAAGGAACAACACGAGGAGAAACATTAGAAACACGAACGGAAAGAGAATCCTGTAAGCGAGATAAACGGACAGAAAGAGAGAGGTGGAGAAGAGGAACAGGAACCGCAGGAGGGGCAAAAGTTAAAGCACGACAGAGGCGAGAGGAAGGACGTTGCAAGGACCGCGCAAGATAGCGAAGACAGTAGCGATCACAGCGGTCCTGGAGAGATAGGAAGCCAGTATCAACATACAAGCTGAGGACGGGAGTCGAACGAAAGGCACCAGAACCGAAGCGCAACCCAGTATGATGCAAAGCATCAAGACGGCGAAGAGTAGAAGGAGAAGCAGACGAGTAAGCAGGGCAACTATAATCCAGCTTAGACAGGACGAGAGAGGAATGTAAAGCAAGGAGTGCGCGCCTATCCGCTCCCCAAGAAGTATGGGACAATACCCGAAGGAGGGTAAGGGCCTTAGAGCACTCAACACGGAGGTAAGAAATATGGGGAGACCAAGACAAACGATTGTCAAGGAATAACCCCAAAAGCTTCGCTGAATCTTTGTACTCAAGGGGATGACCATAAAGTGACAAAGAGGGACGAAGAACGACCCATTTCCGAGTAAAAGACATGACACAAGTCTTAGAAGTAGAGAACTTGAAGCCATGATCGGTGGCCCAAGACGACACAGCATCAATTGCAAGTTGAAGCTGGCGCTGAAGGAGAGGCAAATCATCACCCTGACAGCAAAGGTTAAGATCATCGACATAGAGAGCGGAGAAGACATCTGAAGGAATAGAGGAAAGAAGACCATTGAGGGCAACCAGAAAAAGAGTAGTGCTCAGAACACTACCCTGGGGCACACCTTCGTATTGCTGAAAAGAGGCAGAGAGAGCGAAACCAAGGCGCATCCGAAAGGAACAACGAGAGAGGAAGCTGCAGAGAAAGAGAGGGAGATGACCACGAAGGCCAAAAGCATGAAGCTGGGATAGAATATGATATCGCCAAATGGTGTCGTAAACCTTTTCCAGGTCAAAAAGGAAGGCAACAACGGAGGTCCTCGCAGCAAAAGCAGTACGAATATAAACCTCCAAGTTCACCAGGACATCTGTCGTGCTGCGGCACTTGCGAAAACCAAATTGAGAAGGGGAGAGGAAGTGATGGTGTTCCAAGAACCACATCAGACGAACGTTAACCATACGTTCAAAGTGTTTGCAGACAACTTGTGAAGGCAATAGGGCGCAAGTCCTTAGGGGAAGTACCCAGAGACCCTGGTTTGCGAACAGGGAGGACAACGGCATCGAGCCAGTCCTCAGGGACTAACGACGACTCCCAGATCTGATTATACAAACTCAGTATATACTGAGACGTGCACGGAGGGAGATGGCGAAGCATCTCATAATGAATACCATCGGAGCCCGCCGCCGTAGAATCGCAGAGGGCCAGGGCAGAACGAAGTTCAGAGAGAGAGAAGGCATCGTTATAGGAAAGTCGAAGACGAATGCAGAAATCTAAAGGACGAGACTCAAGGACAGGTTTACGAAGAAGGAAAAATTGGGGAAGATGACGATCAGAGCTAACAGAAGAAAAGTGGGAACCAAGTTTGGTAGCGACCTGCAAAAGGTCCGCCACAAGAGTACCACGGAGGTGAAGGACCGGTGAAACATCGGGAACAAACTTACCCACTATCTTGCAGATACGCTTCCAGATCTGTGGCAAGGGAGTTTCGGACGTAATTGTGTAGACATAAAATGCCCAACATTCACGTTTAGCCACTGCACTCACTTTCCGAAAGAAAAGAAAAGAATCGGCCGTCTGCCGACGGCGGTGCCTCTTCCAGGCTGCACGCTTACAGTAGACAGCCCGAGCACAGTCTGCATTCCACCAGGGAACGAACTTCCGTGGACCCCGAGAGGAAGAGCGAGAAATAGAGCGGAGGGCAGCGTCGAAGACAGTGTCATGAAAAAGGAGGAGAGGTTGAAGGGAGAGGTCAGAGAGAACAGCACTGAGGGTAAATAGGTTCCAGTCCGCTTTAGCAAACTGCCACCTAGGGAAGGAGAGGGAAGGGCGAAAAGAGAAAAAGGAAACAAGGATTGGGAAATGGTCACTGCCATGGAGGTCATCAAGAACCTGCCACGTAAAATCTAAGTAAAGAGAAGAAGAGCAAAGAGAAAGATCAAGACAGGAAAGAGTGCGAGTCCGAGAGTCCAAATGAGTGGGCTCACCAAAATTCAGAAGAGACAGGGAAGAAGAGGATAAACGGCTCAAGAAGGCGACCTCGGGTATTCGTCAGAATATCACCCCAAAAAGAATGACGACAATTGAAATCACCCAGCAGGAGCATTGGCTCCAGCAAGGAGTCCAGGTGGTGTTTCAGATCAGGGAGAGAAAGCGGGACACTCGGGGGGAGATTAATGGAACAAACTGTGTACCATTTCCCCACAAAGATACGAGCAGCAGAACAATGGAGAGGCGAAGGAAAAAGTAAGGGGACAGAGGGAACATCAGAGCGAATCAAGAGAGCGGAAGAATTAGGAGCCCCAGCAACAACTGGGGTGGGGGGGAGAGAAAGGAATAGCCACGAAAACGACCAGGACGAGCACCAAGCATCGGCTCCTGGAGACAGACACAAAGGGGCGAAAACCGTGAAATCAGAAGTTGGAGTTCGAGGAAATTGGCGTAATAACCTCGAACGTTTCATTGAAGAATAGACATTGAAGAAGAGAAAGGACAACAACAGAGAACAAGGAAGAAACAAAGGCGAAAGAGCAACATAGCACATTAAAGAATATCAGGGTCGGGATCAGGGTCAGCAAAGCCAGGGTTGGGGGCATGGGTAAACTGAGCAAAGACGGAGGGAAGGAAGCGGGAGAACAGACCAGAGGTGGGCGGGCGGGGTCCGGAGGAAGAGGAGGAGACAACGGAGAAGAGCAGTCAAGGACAGCAGCAGGAAGATGGGGAGTAGAAAGAGGGGAGCGCAAATCAGCAAGGGCAGCGACCGAGAGGGAAGCAGGAGCCAAAGAAACCTCCATCGCAGGAACAGGCAGCGCAACCACTGAAATGGGAGGGGAAGGAGCAATATAGCCAGTAGTAGGGGGCCGAGGAAGAAAGCGAAGCCTTCTTACCCGCCTGGGAAGAGGAAGGAGAGGAGCCAGGCTTACGCTTCTGACTTAAAGAGACAGGTGTCCCAGCAACTACGTACCGGGCAACGGATTCCAGTGTCTCAACAGAAGCTGAACGAGAGCACACACGGCGGCCGTTAGGAGAGCGATGGACATCAGCCTGCACCGACAGGCGGCGTGGAGAGTCAATAGATGGAGGAGAAGGATGGGAAGGAAGATCGGAGGAAAACGAGGAAGAAGACACAGGAGACATGACAGACCGGGTAGAAAGAAGGGGAACCCCAGACAGAGGACCAGGAGGGGGACCCTTCGGGACAGAACTCAAAGAAACAAAGGAGGGGTCAGTGGGCGTATCAGGGTCCAAGGCCCGGAAACGGTTGAGCGTCTGAGGAAGGTGGGAAGGACGAGAAGAGGAAGAGCGCAACACGCGAGCATAAGAGATGTTAGCATAAGGCTGGAGCCGGCGAACCTGGCGCCTCGCCTCAGGAAGAGATAAACGCTCCCGATGCTTCAAGTTGAGGACGGCTGCTTCAAGCTTGTAATGGATACAGACACGGGAGAAGGCAGGATGGGCCTCACCGCAGTTGAGGCAGCGAGCCTGGGTAGAAGTGCACTCCGACTTAGAGTGACCTTCACCCCCATACAAAGGACAGAGAGAGACAGTCCCAGAGCAGCGGAGGGCACCATGCCCTAATCTCCAGCACTTGTTACAAAGCCGAGGAGAAGGAATATACTCCTCGACAGAGCACCGAGCACCAGCAAGAATGACAGAGGATGGAAGGGTCCTACCATCAAAGGTGATCTTCACAACACGAAGGGGTTGACGGCGACGACCACGAGGGGAACGTGTAAACGAGTCAACCTGGAGGACAGAAAGGCCTTGGGCATCAAGGATATGCCGAATGTCATTGTGGCAGTCCTGCAGATTCCGAACACCGGTCTCAACATGGGGCGGGAGGAGAATAGTGCCAACACTGGCATTCAACTGAGCGTTCTTTGAGACCCGAACAGGGATCTCGCTAAGGCAAGACAATGCCGCCAAGCGGGAAGCTGCATCCTGAGAAGGAGCAACAACGACACGTGTACCGAGACGAGTGGGGTTGAAGGTAACAGACGCATCCACGGAATCAACAAGATGCCGATGGAGGGAGAAATCGTCAGGAGGCGCAGAATCAAGAGGAAGGAGATCAAAGTATTTTGCCCATGAAGCAGGACCAAACAAGGCCTGATACGCATCAGTATCGGAAAGAATCGAGCGAGTGCAGCTGTGGCGCGGACGGCGTTGAGAAACCCCAGAGAGAGAGAGGGGACAAAAGGCGCAGTAGTCACAACGAGAGACTTAGACAGGGGACGAAGTGGTCACCACTGGGGGCTTGAGGCTCGACCCAACCACAGAGGAGGGAGATGAGCTGGGGGAAGAAGTCAGGAAAGTCAAAGGAGGAGCAAGGTCGGGGCCCAACGCAGCAGAGGCTACAAAGCCCGGTCTTCCAAGACAGGCTGACTCGGGGGCTTGGTCGCCCACCCCACGAGCCCGAGAGGGTACAAGAGAAACATTCAATGACATACAGACGAAGAGTGATAAATTCATCCACGAATGTGCCCCTATACCCACCATGGAGCCACAATTAAAGGTAGGATACCCAACAGGAAGCTATCGCGGATCATGCCGGGGGCCCCTAGGGATGCGTCGTGAGTATACGCCCCACAAACGCCACCTTAAAAACCGTCAGTCCGTCGAGATAGGGTTCAGCGACGAAAGGGGGATTGACAATAAAAGGTTCCCCTCGCTCGAGACGTTGGGTACTGCAGTTCTACGGGTGCAAGAGTATGCCTCCTCAAGCACCCGGGCGTTAAAATAGAAGAAGTCCAAAGGAATAATCATAACAAGCAAAAGGTCGGCAGGAAACGACAAGCAGATAGGTGGAGAAGAGGGGAGAGAAAAACGAAACATAAGGAAAAGGAAAAGCGATCCGGCACAATTAGAGAAGACAGCAGCAAAAGTGCAAGGCCACAAAAGGACAGAGGACCGTCCCATGGTGCATCACACTCCGGCAGCCGTCCACTAAGCCCCCTCACGGCGCCAACGGGCCGGATGGGGAAGGGGGTTACCTCTGAAGAACATTCATGTTCTGCTAATTCTAGAGGAACTAATTTTTCTAGAGTTTTTAGGGTGGTCGTACCTCGACACTGGATCCTAGCTATTCTTAATACCCCTTGGTGATCAGGATAAACAGCAACAATTTTGCCTAAAGGCCAATCTGATCTAGGGTTCATCAATATCAAATAAAACTAGATCACCTGGTTTAAAAGAACTTTATTATATGGGCTTGCAGCTCCATAATGTACTCTCTTAGATCAGTTAGATATTCACGAATCCACACTTCATTCCATCTGCCTATCACTCTGGAAAGATGTTTGTAACTTTCCACTAAGTAACTTCTTCCAACACATGAGGGGTCTTCCGGATCCTCATCCTCCAGAGATATCAAAGAACTCAGAAAACCTCCATGAATCAGGTGAGAGGAACTCAGGGGTTCTCTCTGGGAGAAGTCATCTGAAAGATAGGTTAATGGTCTGTTGTTGACTCGTGCTTCTATTTCCTTGACAAGGGTTTGCAACTCGGTAAGGCTAATCTTTTGTCGGTGTAAAGCTTTTTGTAAGTATTTCCTCACAGTGCCTACTATGCGTTCGTAAAATCCTTCCTGCCACGGGGCTCGAGAAGGTATAAATTTCCAGTGGCACTGTCTTTGCTTTAAGACTGTACGTACCTCTGGATGATTCCATATTTCCCTTAAGCAAGCTTCCTCTGCCACAAAGTTAGATCCATTATCAGAGATCATTAGTTTGGGACAAGATCGACGTACTGCAAACCTGCAAAAGGCTTGTAGGAAAGCCTCTGCACTCATGTCAGAGGTAACTTCTAAATGTACACCTCGTGCGGTTGCACACGTGAAGAAGCATATATAGACCTTCACCAGAATCTTGTCCGGAGTGCCTGTTAGAACAAGAGCTCCTGTGTAATCTTCACCAGTGGTGTCAAAAGGACGAAGGTGGACAACTCGTTCTTTAGGAAGAGGTGGAGGTCCTGGGTAAGGACACACTCGAGCGTCATACTTCCTGCAGATCACACAAGATTTAATAATGGATTTGCACTTTGATGACCCTGGAGAAGCCAAAAATTCTGTCTCAGATCAGTGAGAGTGTCTAACACTCCAGCATGCAATGTGCCATGTTCCTGGCAATGTAAGAGAATAAGTTTGGTTATGATGTGGTGACGAGGAAGAAGCATAGGGTTCTTTGTCTCTAAATCAATTTCCGCATGAAGCAGACGTCATCCACACCTTAGGATGTTCTAATTGTCAGAATCAAACCGCACTCCTAGAGACTTCACTAGTTTGTCTGGAAGATGTTCATAATTTCTTCCATAAGTCCATTTGGGCTTGTTTGATCCAGTATTTGAGGGGACTTGGAAATTTATATTTAATTCCTATCTTGTGAAAGAAATCAAATACAACTTGAGTAACTCCTAGTAATTTACCCAAGCTAGAATAATGATTAGGACCAATAACTAAGGATCGAGGGGGTTCAGGATCAACAGTGGGGACAGTGATATTGGTCACTATGACTTGTGGCTTCTGTTTGGGGCACTGACCACTGACCAACCATTGGGATCCTGTAAACCACATCTCGGTTTTAACTAATTGTCTCAAGGTTAATCCTCTTGAGAGGAAGCCAGTAGGAAGTTGTCCTTGGTGGGGACATTTAGTCAAACTTCTCAATTTATACTCAGATGCTACTTCTCGAATTTCCCTAACTCTATTACTGACGTTGGGAGTTTTGTTGTTAGTGTTTTTCACCCATTGTAAGATTGCCTCGTTGTCTGATAATACTACTATCGCAACAAAGTGAATATTGTCAAGTGTCTTGGTCAGGCAATGAGCCAGTCTTACACCTATTAACAAAGCTGTTAACTCCATTTGGCGTAGTGATCTTTTCTTAATTGGGGGCCACTCTAGCCTTAGAAGTAAAAATGATTGCTTAGTGCTTACTAAATAAGCTACTGCGCCGTATGCTTTGCCTGAGGCATTGCAAAAGACATGTAAATTTGTGGGTAAATTTGATCCCAAAGCATTACGAGGAAATTTTAGAATACTAAGTTTATTGAAATCCGTCGTTAATTGCTGCCATTTGTCAACTACAGAGGACCAACAACCTTGCCAATGGGCAAGGATGGAGAAATGAAAAACAGGATGAATGTCGGAATAAGGAATACCTTTATGGGAGATGGGACAAGAACGGATAGCTTTCCCTAGCAGCAGCATCCGCACGCTCATATAAAGAAACAACAATATGGCTGGGAACCCAGCAAAACTCTTCTGATTCAAATTTACTAGAAATAAGAAACAGCCAATGTTGAATCTCTATGACCACCGGATGGACAGGATTAAAGGAACCTAGAACCATGAGGGCACTACGAGAGTCAACTACAACCACAAAGGAGGAATGACAATGAGAAAGCAAAAGACGGAGAGCATATAGAATAGCATAAAGTTCTGCTGTGAAGACATTAGCCTTCAAAGGGAGGCAACACATATAGCTGTGATCAGGAAAAACAACAGAGTAGCTCACACCGTCCGCAGACTTAGACCCATCGGTGAAGATGGAAAGAGTGGGAGTGCGAAGAAAAGTGCTCAAGGAAAAGGTGTTTCAGAACCGTAGGAGGGGTAAAAGCTTTAGTGATTCGGGTCAGGAGTCCCTATTCCAACGTACGAAACGTTGGAATGGGGACTCTCCACGGAGGCAAGGAAGGAACAATACGAGGAGAAACATTAGAAATACGAACAGAAAGAGAATACTGTAAGCGAGATAACTGGACAGAAAGAGGGAGGCGATGAAGAGGAACAGGAACCACAGGAGGGGTAAAAGTTAAATCACGACAGAGGCGAGAGGAAGGATGTTCTAAGGACTGCGCAAGGTAGCGAAGACAGTAGCGATCACGGCGGTCCTGGAGAGAGAGGAAGCCAGTGTCAACATATAAACTGAGGGCGGGAGTCGAACGAATGGCACCAGAGCTGAGACGCAACCCAGAATGGTGCAAAGCATCAAGACGGCGAAGAGTAGAAGGAGAAGCAGAAGAGTATGCAGGGCAACCATAATCGAGTTTAGACAGGACGAGAGAGGAGTGCAAATAGAGGAGTTTGCGCCTATCCGCTCCCCAAGAAGTTTGGTACACAACCTTAAGTAGGTTAAGGGCCTTAGAGCATTCAACTTGGAGGTATGAGATATGTGCTGACCAAGACAAATGAGTGTCAAAGATTAACCCCAAAAGCTTAGCGGAATCCCTATACACAAGTGGATGACCATAAAGCGACAAAGAGGGACGAAAAACGACATGTTTCCGAGTAAAAGTCATAGCACAAGTCTTAGACACAGAGAACTTGAAGCCATGATCGGTGGCCCAAGACGACACGGCATCAATCGCAAGATGAAGCCGCCATTGAAGGAGAGGCGAGTCATCACCCTGACAGCAAACGGTAAGATCGTCAACATAGAGAGCGGAGAAGACGCCAGAAGGAAGAGAGGAAAGAACACCGTTGAGGGCAACTAGAATAAGTGTAGTGCTCAGAACACTACTCTGGGGCACACCCTCATACTGCCTAAAAGAGGCAGAGAGAGTGGTACCAAGCCGCACACGAGAGAAACGACGAGAGAGGAAACTGCAGGAAGTGAGGGAGATTCCCACGAAGGCCAAAAAAATGAAGTTGAGACAGAATATGATACCGCCAGGTAGTGTCGTAAGCCGTTTCTAGGTCAAAAAGGATGGCAACAACGGAAGTCTTCGCAGCAAAAGCAGTACGAATATAGACCTCCAAGTTCACCAGGACATCCGTTGTGCTGCGGCACTTGCGAAAACCAAACTGTGAAGGGAAGAGGTGTTGATAGTTGAACCACATCAAACGAACGTTAACCATACGTTAAAAGAGCTTGCAGACACAACTCGTGAGGGCAATAGGGCGGAAGTCCTTGGGGGATGACGCGAGAGACTCTGGTTTCCGAACAGGGAGGACAACAGCATCGAGCCAGTCCTCAGGGACTGACGACGACTCCCAGACCCGGTTGTACAGACTCGGTAAATACTGAGACGTGCACGGAGGGAGATGGTGAAGCATTTCATAATGAATTCCATTGGAGCCCGCTGCCGTAGAAAAGCAGAGGGCTAGGGCAGACTGAAACTCAGAGAGAGAGAAGGGATCATTATACGGAAGGTGAAGATGAGTACAGAAATTTAAAGGACGAGTCAAGAATAGGCTTACGAAGAAGGAAGGCTTGGGGAAGATGAGAACCAGAACTAACAGATGAAAAGTGGGAACCCAGTTCGGTTGCGACCTGTAACAGGTCCGTCACAAGAGCACCACGGACACGAAAGACTGGTGAGAGATCGGGAACGAACTTACCCGCAATCTTGCGGATACGCTTCCAGACCAGTGGTAGAGGAGTTTCGGACGTAACGGTGGAGACATAAGATATCCAGCAAGCACGTTTAGCTGCACGGATGGTCCTTCGGACCACCGCACTCGCCTTCCGAAACAAAACAGAAGACTCAACCGCCTGCCGGCGGCGATGTCTCTTCCAGGCTACACGCTTACAGCGGACAGCCCGAGCACAGTCCACATTCCATCAGGGAACGCACTTCCGCGTTCCCCGAGAGGAAGAGCGAGGAATTGAGCGGAGAGCAGCATCAAAGACAATGTCATGTAAAAGAAGGAGGGCGCGAGGGAGAGCCAGAACTGAGAGGTCGGAAATAGTAGCAAAGAGAGTAAAGAGGCGCCAGTCAGCCTCGGCAAACCACCACCTAGGGAAGGAGAGACGACAGTGAAGAGAAAAAAGTAACAAGGATAGGAAAATGGTCACTGCCATGGAGGTCATCAAGGACATGCCACCCGAATTCTAAGGAAAGAGATGATGAGTACAGAGAAAGATCGAGGCAGGAAAGGGAGCGAGTCCGAGAGTTCAAATGAGTGGGTTCACCAGAATTCAGAAGGAACAGAGAAGAAGAGAGGATGAAAGGTTCAAGGAGGCAACCCCGGGTGTTTGTCAGCACATCACCCCATAGGGCATGACGACAGTTGAAATCACCCAGCACGAGCACAGGCTACACCAAGGAGACTAGGAGGTGTTTAAGATCAGGAAGAGAAAGTGGGACAGTGGGGGGGGGAGAGATAAATGGAACAAACCGTATACCATTTATGCACAAAGACATGGGCAGCAGAGCAGTGGAGAGGGGAGGAAAAACGTAAGGGGACGAAAGGAACATCTGAACGAATCAAGAGAGCAGAAGGGTTATGGGCCCCAGCTATTAGGGGGGGAAGAAGAGAAAAGAAAAGAATAGCGATGGAAAGGACCAGGACGAGCACCAAGCATCTGCTTCTGGAGACAGACACAAAGGCGCGAAAACCGTGAAATTAGAAGTTGGAGGTCAAGGAAATGGGCGTAATATCCACGGATGTTCCATTGAAGAATAGACATCGGCAAAAAGAGAAAGGATTGCAACAAAGAGCAAGGAAGAAACAAAGGTGAAAAAGGAACACAGCACGTTAAAGAAGCACATGGTCAGGATCAGGGAAGTCAGGGTTTGGGGGCATAGGTAAACTGAGTAAAGAAGGAGGGAAAGAAGCGGGAGGACAGACCAGAGGTGGACGAGCAGGGTCTGGAGGAGTAGAAGGAAAAGGAAAAGGAAGAGGAGGAGGAGGGGCAGAAAGAGGGGAGCGCACCTCAGCAAGGGCAGTAACCGAGTCGGAATCGGGGACTAAAAAAAACTCCACAGTAGGTACAGGGGGCTCCACCACCGAGGCGGGAGGAACAGTAGAATCAGAAATAGGGGGCGAAGAAAAAAGCAAAGCCTTTTTACCTACCGGAGAGGAGGAAGGAGAAGAGCCAGGTTTCCGCTTCTGACTCAGACAGGTGTCCCAGCAGCAATGTACTGGGCAACAGACTCCAGCATCTCAGTAGCATAAGAAGAGTGAGAGCGAACAACATGACCACCAGGAGAGCGATGGACATCGGCCCGTACAGTCAAGCGGCGTGTAGAGCCAAACAATGAAAGAGGGCTGAAGGGTCCTACCACCAAAGGCAATCTTCACAACCCGAAGGGGTTCACGGCGACGACAACGAGGGGGACGAGTAAACTAGTCTACCTGGAGGACAGAATGGCTCTGGGCATCGGGGAGATGACAAATATCTTCGGGGCAGTCCTGGAGATTTCGAACACCGGTAGCAAAATGGGGTGGGAGGAGAATAGTGTCAACACTGGCATTGTACTGAGCGTTCTTGGAGACCCGAACAGGGGTTTCGCCAAGGCAGGACAAGGCGGCCAAGCGGGAAGCTGCATCCACAGATGGAGCAGCAATGACATGTGTACCGAGACGGGTGGGGTGGAAAGTAACAGAGGCATCTACAGAATCAACAAGATGCCTATGGAAGGAGAAATCTTAAGCAGGCGCAGAATCAAGAGGGAGAGAGGGAGGAGATCAAAGTATTTGGCCCACGAAGCAGGACCAAACAAGGCTTGATATACATCAGTACGGGAAGGAATCGAGCAAGTGCGGCCATGTCGAGGATGGCGTTGATAACCCCCAAAGAGAGAGGGGTTTAAAAGGCGCAGTAGTCACAACTAGAGACTGAGCCGTGCCAAGGGACGAGGTGGTCACCACTGGGGGCTTGGGGCTCGACCCAACCACAGAGGGAGGGAGGGGAGCCGAGGGGAGTAGTCAGGAGGGTCAAAGGAGGAGCAAGGTCGGGGCCCAATGCAGCGGGGACTACAGAGCCCCGTCTTCCAACACGGTCCGACTCGAAGGGTTGGTCGCCCACCCCACGAGCCTGAGAAGGTAGAAGAGGAACAGAATTAGACATAAGGACGAATAGAAAAACATTCATTCGCGAATGTGCCCCCATACCCACCATGGATCCACAATTGGAGGCAGGACACCCAACAAGAAGCTATCGCAGATCATGCCGGGGCCTCCTAGGGGTGCGTCGTGAGTATACGCCCCACAAACGCCATCTTAAGAACCGTCAGTCCGTTAAGATCGGGTTCAGTGACGAAAGGAGGATTGACAATAAAAGGTTCCCCTCGCTCGAGACGTTGGGTACTACAGTTCTATGGGTGCAAGAGTATGCCTCCCCAAGCACCTGGGCGTCAAAATAAAAGTCCAAAAAAATAACCAAAACAAGCAAAAGGTTGGCAGGAAACGACTGTCCCATGGTGCATCACACTCTGGCAGCGACCACCAAGACCCCTCAAGGCGCCATTGGGCCGGATGGGGAGGGGGACGCTTTATTAAATTTCCCGAGTTGATGGAAATAAGATGTATCAGAAGCTATAGAGAATTAATTGGTCTCATTTGACAATATAAATTCTCGTTTCATACTGATTAAATAAATGCTAGGCGAGAGAAGAGTGCTAGATAGAAATTTTAGTCATTGAGAATGTGTTGGAGTAACAATTCATAATTGCGTTAATTATTACCAGCTAATAAACAATATTGTTTACTCGAATATAAACATATTATCAGCTTGAATTCACGGAGTATATTTGTGCAATAGGGGATTTAAATAATAATTCACATTAAAGAATGTGAAATAAGGAAAACTAAATACAATTCTCATAACTGTAAATATTTTCCCTTTCGTCATGTGTGCTGATGCAACACCTTCCTAGAATTTCTAGGATATAAGACGATATTACATCTTATTAAGTTAAACTTGATATTACTAAGCAATCTGTTAGTAGAGCTAGTAAATTATATTGAACAGTACAAGAACAGTTTCTTAAGGTACTGAATGTTAGAAATAATATGTTGGAAATTTCCAACACCTACTATCAAAGGTAAGTTTCACAACCTGAATGGGCTGAAGGTAAGGTAATTATCAAAAGAAGGCACCAAACCGGGAAGGCTATGTAGCACCATCAAAGTGCGAAATAATCAGAGGGCGCTAAATATCACCAAGAATGCCAATACGAGAACAAAAACGCATAAGGCGAACGATATCAAAAGTATCCGATTCACCTAGAATTCTATCGAGGGACAGGTGACCGCGAGGGGCGGTCGGAAAGCATGACACACGCTCGTCCTGGAAGTCAGGACATTCAAGAAGGATATGCACAACTGTAAGAGGGACAACGCAATTCGAACAATAAGGAGCAGGGCGGCGCTCCATTAAGTGACCGTGGGTTAAGCGAGTATGACCAACCCACAGCCGTGCCAAAGCAGTTTCCCACCGCCGGTTATGGTGGCAGGAGGAAGGCCACGGGGACACACTACGTTTGAGAGTACGTAGCTTGTTACCAACCACAGAGGACTAACAACCCTGCCAACGGGCAAGAATGGAAGAATGAATAACAGGATAAAAGTCAGAATAAAGAATACCTTTACAGGAGATGGGACAAGAACGGATAGCTTCCTTAGCGGCAGCATCCGCACACTCATTGAAAGAAACACCAATATGGCTGGGAACCCAGCAAAACTCAACTGATTTAAATTTACTAGAAATAAGAAACAGCCAATGTTGAATCTCGATGACCACCGGATGGACAGGATTAAAGGGCCCTAGAGCCATGAGGGCACTACGAGAGTCAACTACAACCACAAAGGAGGAATGACAATGAGAAAGCAAGAGACGAAGAGCATAGAGAATAGCATAAAGTTCTGCCGTAAAGACGCTAGCCTCCGAAGGGAGGCGACACATGTAAGTACGGTCAGGAAAAACAACAGTCTGCCCACACCGTCCGCAGACTTAGACCCATCTGTGAAGATGGAAATAGGGTGGGAGTGTGAAGAAAAGTGCTCAAGGAAGAGGCTTTTCAGAATTGTAGGAGGGGTAAAGGCTTTAGTAATACAAGTCAAGGACGTACAAAACTTGGGAAGGGGGACACTCCACGGAGGTAAGGAAGGAACAATACGAGGAGAAACATTAGAAATATGAACAGAAAGAGAATCCTGTAAGCGAGATAACCAGACAGAAAGTGGGAGACAATGAAGAGGAACAGGAACCACAGGAGGAGGAAAAATCAATGCACGACAGAGGCGAGAGGAAGGATGTTGGAAGGACCGCGCAAGATAGCGAAGACAGTAGCGATCACGGCGGTCCTGAAGAGAGAGAAAGCCAGTGTCAACATACAAACTAAGGGCGGGAGTCGAACGAAAGGCACCAGAGCTGAGACGCAACCCAGTATGGTGCAAAGCATCAAGACAGCGAACAGTAGAAGGAGAAGCAGAAGAGTATGCAAGGCAACCATAATCAAGTTTAGACAGGACGAGAGAGGAGTGAAAATAGAGGAGCGTGTGCCTATCCACTCCCCAAGAAGTATAGGACAAAATCTTAAGGAGGTTAAGGGCCTTAGAGCATTCAACTCGAAGGTAAGAGATATGGGCTGACCAAGACAAACGAGTGTCAAAGACTAACCCCAACAGCTTCGCGGAATCCCTATACACAATGGGATGACCATAAAGCGACAAAGAGGGACGAAGAACGACATGCTTCCGAGTATAAGTCATAGCACAAGTCTTAGACGCAGAGAACTTGAAGCCATGATCGGTGGCCCAAGACAACACGGCATCAATCGCAAGTTGAAGCCGCCGTTGAAGGAGAGGGGAATCTTCACCCCGACAGCAAAGGGTAAGATTATCAACATAGAGAGCAGAGAAGACGCCAGAAGAAAGAGAGGAAAGAAGACCGGGGAGGGCAACTAGAAAAAAAAAGAGTAGTGCTCGGAACACTACACTGGGGCACACCCTCATACTGCTGAAAAGGGGCAGAGAGAGCAGTACCAAGTCGCACACGAATGGAACGACGAGAGAGGAAGCTCCAGAGGAACAGAGGGAGGTTCCCACGAAGGCCAAAAGAATGAAGTTGAGATTGAATATGATACCGCCAGGTAGTGTCGTAAGCCTTTTCCAGGTCAAAATGGACGGCAACGACGGAGGTCTTCGCAGCAAAAGCAGTACAAATATAGACCTCCAAGTTCACCAGGACATCTGTTGTGCTGCGGCACTTGCGAAAACCAAATTGAGAAGGGAAGAGGTATTGATAGTGTTCTAAGAACGGCATCAAACGAACGTTGACCATACGTTCAAAGAGCTTGCAGACACAACTCGTGAGGGCAATAGGGCTGAAGTCCTTGGGGGATGACCCGAGAGACCCTGGTTTCCGAACAGGGAGGACAACAGCATCGAGCCAGTCCTCAGGGATTGACCACGACTCCCAGACCCGGTTGTACAGACTCGGTAAATACTGAGACGTGCACGGAGGGAGATGGCGAAGCATTTCATAATGAATTCCATCGGAGCCCGCTGCTGTAGAACCACAAAGGGCTAGGACAGATTGAAGTTCAGAGAAAGAGAAGGGATCATTATAGGGAAGGTGAAGATAAGCACAGAAATTTAAAGGACGAGATTCAAGGAGAGGCTTACGAAGAAGGAAGGATTGGGGGAGATGAGAACCAGAATTAACAGAGGAGAAATGGGAACCCAGTTCGGTCGCAACCTGTAACAGGTCCGCCACATGAGCACCATGGAAGCGAAGGACCGGCGAGACATCGGGAACGAACTTACCCGGTGGAAGAGGAGTTTCGGACGTAACGGTGGAGACATAAGACGCCCAGCAAGCACGTTTAGCCGCACGGATGGTCCTACGTGCCACCGCACTCACCTTTCGAAACAAAAGAAAAGACTCAACCGTCTGCCGGCAGCGATGTCTCTTTCAGGCTGCACGCTTACAGCGGACAGCCCGAGCACAGTCCACATTCCACCAGGGAACGCACTTCCGCGTTCCCCGAGAGGAAGAGCGAGGAATAGAGTGGAGGGCAGCGTCAAAGACAGTGTCATGAAAATGAAGGAGGGCGCGAGGGAGAGGTAAAACGGAGAGGTCAGAAATAGTAGCACGGAGAGTAAAGAGGCGCCAGTCAGCCTCGGCAAACCGCCACCTAGGGAAGGAGAGAGGAGGGTGAAAGGAGAAAAAAATTGACAAGGATAGGAAAATGGTCACTACCATGGAGGTCATCAAGGACATGCCACCCGAAATCTAAGGAAAGGGATGACAAGCACAGAGAGAGATCGAGACAAGAAAGGGAGCGAGTTCAAGAGTCCAAATGAGTGGGCTCACCAGAATTAAGATGGGACAGGGAAGAAGAGAGGATGAAAGGTTCAAGGAGGCGACCCCGGGTGTTTGTCAGCACATCACTCCAAAGGGCATGACGACAGTTGAAATCACCCAGCAGGAGCACAGGCTCCGGCAAGGAGTCTAGGTGGTGTTTAAGATCGGGAATAGAAAGTGGGACAGTGGGGGGGCGATAAATGGAACAAACCGTGTACCATCTACGCACAAAGACACGGGTGGCAGAACAGTGGAGAGGCGAGGAAAAAAGTAAGGGGACAAAGGGAACATCGGAACGAATCAAGAGAGCAGAAGAATTATGAATAATTAAGGGGAGAGAAAAGAATAGCCACGGAAGCGACCAGGACGAGAACCAAGCATCGGCTCCTGGAGACACACACAAAGGGGCGAAAACTGTGAAATGAGAAGTTGGAGGTCAAGGAAATTGGCGTAAAATCCACGGATGTTCCACTGAAGAAAAGACATCAGCAAAGAGAGAGAGGAGAGCAACAGAGAGCAAAGAAGAAACAAAGGTGAAGAAGGAACACAGCACGCTAAAAAAGCACAGAGTCAAGATCAGGGTCAGCGAAGTCAGGGTTAGGGGGCATGGGTAAACTGAGTAAAGAAGGAGGGCAAGAAGCGGGAGGACTGACCAGAGGTGAACGAGCAGGGTCTGGAGGAGAAGGAAGGGAAGGAGGGGGGGCAGAAAGAGGGGAGCGCACCTCAGCAAGGGCAGTAACCGAGATGGAACTGGGGGCTAAAGAAACCCCCACAGTAGGAACAGGGGGCACCACCACCGAAGCGGGAGGGGAAGGAACGATAGAGTCAGAGATAGGGGGTGAAGAAGAAAGCGAAGCTTTCTTACCGACAGGGGAGGAGGAAGGGGAGGAGGAAGGAGAGGAGCCAGGTTTCCGCTTCTGACTCAAAGATACAGGCGTCCCAGCAGCAACGTACTGGGCAACAGACTCCAGTGTCTCCATAGGAGAAGGAGAGCGAACAACACAACCATCAGAAGAGCGATGGATGTCGGTCCACACAGTCAGGCGGCGTGGAGAGCCAAGAGACGGAGGAGAAGGACGGGAAGGAGTACTAGAAGGAGAGGAAATAGAAGACACAGGAGACGTGACAGACTGGGTAGAAAGAAGGGGAGCCCTAGACAGAGAACCAGGAGGGGGACCCTTCAGGACAGAATGGAGGGAAACAGGGGAGGTGGTGGTGGGCGTGTCCGGGTCTAAGGCTCGGAAACGGTTGTGAAACTGAGGAAGGCGGGAAGGACGAGGAGGAAGAGCACACCATGCGAGCATAGGAGACACCGGCGAAAGAGGGGAGACGATGAACTTGGCGCCAAGCCTTAGGAAAAGACAAACGGTCCCGGTGCTTCAAGTTGAGGACAGCCGCCTCAAGTTTGTAACGAAAACACGCATGGGAGAAGGTAGGGTGGGCCTCACCGCAATTGAGGCAGCGGGCCTGGGGAGAAGTGCACTCCAACTTAGAGTGACCCTCGCTTCCACACAGGGGACAGAGAGAGACAGGACTAGAGCATTTGAGGGTACCATGCCCAAACTTCCAGCACTTACTGCAGAGCCGAGGAGATGGAATATACTCCTGAACGGAGCACCTGGCACCAGCAAGAATGACAGAGGATGGAAGGGTCCTACCATCAAAGGTAACCTTCACAACCCGAAGAGGCAGACGGCGATGACCACGAGTGGGACGAGTAAATGTATGCTCCTGGAGGACAGAATGACCCTGGGCCTCGAGGACATGCTTGATATCCTCGTGGCAGTCCCTGAGATCCCTAACACCGGTCGCAATATGGTGCGGGAGGAGAAGAGTGCCAACACTGGCATTCAACCGAGCGTTCTTCGAGACCCGAACAGGGGTTTCGCCAAGGCAGGATAAGGCGGCCAATCGAGTGGCCGCATCCTGAGAAGGAGCAGCAACGACACGGGTACCAAGACGAGTTGGGTTGAAGGTGACAGAGGCATCCAAGGCATTGACAAGATGCCTATGAATGGAAAAATCGTCAGGAGGAGTTACGTCCAGAGGTCGGAGGTCAAAGTACTTAGTCCATGTAGCAGGACCAAACAAAGCACGGAACGAAGTAGGATGGGAAGGGAGCATAAGAGAACGGCAGTGGCGGGTACGGCGATGAGAACCCGTAGAGAGAAACGGGTCGAAAGGTGCAGTAGTCGCAAGAAGAGATGGAGCCGTGCAAGGGGACTAGACTGTCACCACAGCAGGCTTGGGGCTCGACCCAACCACAGAGGAGGGAGGGGAGCAGGGAGGAAGAGTCCGGTCTGGGCCTAAACCGGGCTCTGTAGCGGAGGCTACAGATCCCGGTCTTCCAGGACGGTCCGACTCAGGGGCCTGGTCGCCCACCCCATGAGCCTGGTTAGGAGTAGTCAAGTCGTCATCCATATAGCAAACCAATATATAAGGGATGGGACCCGGAACCAAGGAATACCACCTACCAGGGCAGCCAGGGAGGCCGAGTGCGGGCCAGTGTAGGAAGGGTGTGTCGTCCCCAGCGGTGCTCCCCCTTTTCAACAGGGGAGTCCTACTACTTCGTTCATTCTCCCACACTGGTGCTAAGACCCCAGTCCCCCTATCGCCCCAGCCTGGACACCCAACCATCCACTAAGGGCGGCCTCTAACACCTCTCAGCGGGTGGTCCGATGGCTCACAAGGCCCCTACATGGTGCCCTTCAGCACGTACACCGCCCAAAGAGGGAGCAGGAGAGGGGGCACAGGCAACCCACACCTGTCCCAGGGAGGTGTACGTGAGCCCCTCACCACGGCAAGGAGACACCACGGATGGGTGAATGGGCTGAAGGCGACGACCACGAGGGGGGCCGAGGGAACATGTCCACATGAAGGACAGAATGGCCCTGGGCTTCGAGGATATGTTTAATATCCTCATGGCAGTCCTTTAAATTCCTAACACCGGTTGGAACATGGTGCAAGAGGAAAACATTGCCAACACTGGCATTCAACCGAGCGTTCTTGGAGACCCAAACTGGGGTCTCTCCGATGCAGGACAATGCAGCTAAGTGGGTTGTTGCTGTTACGTATTTCTATTTAAGGAATACCCACATTAATTTACTCATTATAAAATATATTATGTTTATCTCTTACATGAAGGCATGTTTATATATATATATATATATTATATATATATATTAGTATATTTTGGTAGCAGTCTTTCCTGTAGACATATATTATTAAATATGGCCGAAAAAGTAAGATTAATAAGTCTAACACGAATATTCTCAATATTTCTTATGGTTCTTTTCACTGTCAACCGAATATTGACGATTTACTATAAAACCAAGAAAACTGCCAACCTACTCATGAGAAACTCTCCAGGCACAATGCAGAACGCTTTGAAAGAGACCAATGTCGTCTATGCCTTCAAATGCCCACTTGGGGACTGTAAGCCTCAAAGAACTCGGTATATAGGCAAGACAACAACATCTCTTTCCAGGCGATTAACGATGCATAAGCAACAGGGCTCCATTAAGGAACATATAATCTCTTCCCACAACCAGACCATCACCAGAGAAGTCTTAACAAAAAAACACGGAAATCAACGATAGATACAGCGATAGCAGGCGGCTTGATATCTGCGAGGCACTACACATTAAGAAGTCATCAACAGCCAATTAATGCACAAATATATTCTACCCACTTCAAGACTCTGCACCAATATAGGAGCATCAAGAAATATGGCCCAATAGGCCCTTTGCATTTACTTCCATTCTTCCCCTTTAAATTTACCCAATATTATCCAATATTTCGTGTTCTATCTTGTGTTGAAAGTTTTTCACCTCATACAAAACTGTTGTAACATATCACCTCACCCAAATGCTGGTATATAAAATGAAAAGCCATTTGAATTATAGCATAGTAAGAAATCTGTTTTATTTTTAGCAGGTTATAGTTGTGTGTGTGTGTGTAAACTAAAGTCTTTGAAAATGTAATAAGTTATTACGAAACGCGTTCAAGTGTCGCGTCAGACTAGAAATAAAAATGAATTTTGGAGAACTGATTTTTCAATTACCATCGACATTGAAAAGAACCATAAGAAATATTGAGAATATTCGTGTTAGAATTATTAATCTTACTTTTTCGGTCATATTTAATATTATATATATATATATATATATATATATATATATATATATATATATATATATATATATTATATATATATATATATATATTATATTATATTATACCCATAGTTTATGTGCATGTTTTATTCTTATAACCTGGTAAAATCATTTATGTATGGTACGTACTTATGAGGCACTCTGGTTGAACATATAGAGACAGGGATTATTTTTGAATACCCCTAGACCAAGCCACAACTTATCCCTGTAGTTCAACGAGCTGTGAGGACGAGATGTAAGAGTGTGGGCCATGTCCCGGAGATTGTTTCCCACATATTATTAAAATTTTATTAATCTAGCCCTGACTTCCTAGGAACAAGTCTGCCCTAGGAAAAGCTTTGTGCAGTAATACATGCCAGTGAATGGTCCTGTGTAACTATCAACCTACACTTCACGATTTTGGAGGTAAGTCATCATATATTTTAGCTTGCGCAGTGTAACCAAGCAAATTTTTAGTGTGGTGTCAATTAAGTGAAGTGTGTGGTGCCGTGCCACTCTGATTAAAATTATTTAGGAGAAAGGCCAAGTGTTAGTTAACAAAGGAGGATCAAGTTGAATCGTTGTTAGCTAATCCTGACTTTGAAGGGATTAAGAGCCTAACAAAGTCTACCTTAATTAGTATGGCAAGTAAGCTAAGTAGCCAACAATAGAATGTATAAAGAACAGATTGTGAGAGTGATAGTGACACTTTTAGTAGAAGATGGTAAACTAGGAGAAGAAATTCTAAATGAGGTAAGTGAAGAGACAAGTGAGCAGATTGCTTTAAAGCGTCTTGAGGCAGGAAACTCAGTTAGAATTTGCTAGGCTTGAGGCTCGGGAGAAAGAATTTGAATTTGAAAAACAACAAAAAATATTCGAACTTGAAGCTCAAAAACAACTGAAAATATTTGACCTTGAAGCTCAACAGAAAGAACTTGAGGCTAAAGAAAGACAGCAACAGAGAGAACTTGAAGCTAAAGAGAGACAACAACGATTAGACATTGAGGCACAAAACTCTAGACTTGTAGCTCAGTTGTATTTAAAGGTAACAAAGAAACAATAAGCAGAAGAACAAACTAGGCAGTTAGAAATTCAAAAACAAATGGCTGAGGATAATAATAGAGTAGAAACACAGAGACTGGCAGCTGAACATGGAAATACTAGCAATGTTCCTAATAGTAATAATAGCAGTCAAATAAAAGTTAATAAGTATGTCGAGTTATCAAAGTTTAATGAGGACTCTGAGGTTTTCTTTTCACATTTCTCTAAAATTGCAGTTAGTATGAACTGGCCAATGGACCAGTGGGTAGCTAATATGCAGAGCCAACTCATGGGTCCAATCAGTCTCCGTGGTGTAGTGGTAAGACACTCGCCTGGCGTTCCGCGAGCGCTATGTCATGGGTTCGTATCCTGGCCGGGGAGGATTTACTGGGCGCAATTCCTTAACTGTAGCCTCTGTTTAACTAAACAGTAAAATGTGTACTTGGATGAAAAAACGATTCTTCGCGGCAGGGGATCGTATTCCAGGGACCTGCCCGAAACGCTACGCGTACTAGTGGCTGTACAAGAATGTAACTACTCTTGTATATATCTCAAAAAAAAAAAAAAAAAAAAAAATTGGGGATAAGCCAGGAAGTGTTCGCATCCTTACCTGATGAGGAACCAGTCGGCCGAGCGGAAAGGACACTGGGCTTGTGATCCTGTGGTCCCGGATACGATCCCGGGCGCCGGCGAGACACAATGGGCAGAGTTTCTTTCACCCTATGCCCCTGGTTACCTAGCAGTAAAATAGGTACCTGGGTGTTAGTCAGCTGTCACGGGCTGCTTCCTGGGGGTGGAGGCCTGGTCGAGGACCGGGCCGCGGGGACACTAAAGCCCCGAAATCATCTCAAGATAACCTCAAGAAGAGATGCAAACAGTTTCGATTACAATTTTGTTAAGAATAATATCCTAAATGCTTACCAGTTGAACCCTGAAGCACACCGACAAAAATTCAGAAATTTAAAGAGGGCAAGTGAACAAACCATTGCAGATTTCACCAAGTTAAAAACTAGTTACTGTAATTGATGATTTAAGTCTCTTTCTATTACCAAGTTTGATGCTCTTAAGAATCTTCTTATCACAGAAGAAGTGTTGTCATGTCTCCAGGATAAATTGTCTACTTTTATAACAGAACAGAAGAACACCACAAATATTTATGAGCTGTCTAAGCTCGCTGATGAGCATGAATTTTTAACTAAGGCCCAGTTTAAGGCCAAATCACCCAAGTTTAACCGTAGAGTAAATTATAATGCTCACCGAAATGCTTATCAGAACCAATCCAGTACTAGTGCTCCAGCTACTCCCATGAATTCTTCTCTTACAAAACCTAAACTTGATACACCATTGCCAGGAACATCAAATCCTAGTAATGTTAATTTTAATTCTAAACCTACAGTTGGTTCCACAGGTGTGTCCACTGTAAGGTACTGTACTCATTGTGAGAGGAAAGGACATGTGATTAATTCTTGTTTTAGTTTGCACCCTGAGTTACGACCAACTGGTCTCATTTATTGTAGAGGTGTGCAGAATAAATTTACTTATGAACATGTCACTGTAGACTCCAATTGGGTAAAACAGTATTCTCCATATATGTTTTCAGGCAAAGTTGTGTGTGTAAATGGGAAATGGAAGCCAGTAGTTCTTCGTGATACTGGTGCTTCCCAAACATTAATTTCTGCCCGTATACTCTAATGTTGCAAAGAGAGATACTGGAGAGTCTGAAGTTTTTCAGAGTGTTGCAGGATATAAAACTGTACCTCTGATAGATGTTAATTTGAAATCCATCATTACCCCAGGTTTATGCACTGTTGGTGTTAGTAAACAGTTGCCCCATCCCAGGTGTAGATGTTATTTTGGGTAATCATGTGGCCATAAATCATGTTGTGGGGGAAGATTGATCCCAGTTTGTTTAAACAACCTGTTGTAGAACATGTATATCCTGCCAGTGCTGAGTTTAGTTCTATGAATGAACAACCTGTTGTAGTGGATGGTGTTGTCCACCCTACCTGTGCTGATGTCAGTACTATTATTGATCCAGTTGTCAGTTTGGATATTACTCAAGTATTGGTTCCAAAAACCAGTACACCTACAGAGGAGAAGTGGGATGTGGTTGTGCAAAATTTGTGTGTGGTCAACCTAGTTGTTGCGAGTAAGCCTGGTACTATGTTCCCGCTTTATTCCAATCCAGGGGATGATTTTGGGACAGGACATCCATGTGCCATTGTCTTGCCTGCTCACTACGAGCGTTGGGCCAGGAGTTGAGAGAAACTTTGATGCCACGATTATTTTATTCTAGCCAAGTGTATGGTTTAGGACAAGATGTCGGGGTGGCAGTAGTTTTCCCCGCTCACTCCAAATTTAGAATCAGTTGACCCAGAATCTGATGTCGGGAGTGAGTCTGTTGTAGCGGCCCCGCCTCACCCTATTATTGTTGGTAGTAAAGGGGAGGAGGCCAAATTACCTGTTACTTGCTCATTCGCTTCAGATTTCGAGTCATTTAATTTTGTAAGTTGAGTGGAACTGACCCCAAGATTTCAGAGAGAAGCAATGAACTAAAGTCTGTACTGTAGTTCCAGTATTGGAGAGTGTGGGAGAGCAGCCAGAGGATCAGCTTCTGTCGAGTAGATGGAGACCCATTGAGCCTCCCTCTGCAGTTGTCTGTGAGGATGTGACCCAGCTTGGTAGTGTTATTGATTGTGAACAGACAGTACTTCAAGCAGCTCCAGATGTCATGGAAGGAAATTTTGGTAAATCGTGTGTAACCATTAAGAGTGGTAAAGTTTCTTTTAGATCTAAGTTGCAGAGTTTTGTGACTTGTGATTCCTATTCAATGGGGAGTAAGTATTTGTCAATGTGTAACTTGATTCAAAGTGTTCTTAGGATGTTCTTGCAATATATTGTTATTCCGCAAGAGCCATTCTCCTTTGTAGAAATGGACTGTGGGACATCTTTGTCCAGCCTTGTTGAACAAAGAGAGTATACTCCAATATGTTATGCATCCAAGTTGGGAAAAGTTGTGTATAGGATGTTCTTACAATGTATTTTTATTCCGCAGGAGCCATTCTCCCTTGAAGTAATGGACTGTGGGAGATCTTTGTCTAGCCTTGTGGTTGAGCAGAGAGAGTTTACTCAAGTAAGTAATTATCAAAAGAAGGCACCAAACCGGGAAGGCTATGTAGCACCATCAAATGCGCAGAATAATCAAAGGGCGCTAAATATCACCAAGGATGCCAATACGAGAACAAAAACGGATAAGGCGAACGATATCAAAAGCATCAGAGTCACCAAGAATTCTATCGAGGGACAGGTGACCGCGAGGGGCGGTCGGAAAGCAAGACACACGCTCGTCCTGGAAGTCAGGACATTCAAGAAGGACATGCACGACCGTAAGAAGGACAATGCAACTAGGACAATAAGGAGCAGGGCGGCGCTCCATCAAGTGACCATAGGTTAAGCGAGTATGGCCAATACGCAACCTCGCCAGAGATGTTTCCCATCGCCGGTTACGGTGGTAGGAGGACGGCCACGAGGAAACACAACACTTAAGAGTACGTAGCTTGTTACCAGTAACAGACGACCAAGAAGCCTGCCAACGGGAAAGGACGGAGGAATGGATAACCGGGTAAAAGTCGGAATATGGAATACCTTTACGAGAGATGGGACAAGAGTGGACAGCTTCCTTGGCGGCAGCATCCGCACGCTCATTTAAAGACACATCAATAAGGCTGGGAACCCAACAAAACTCAACCGACTTAAATTTACTGTGAACAAGAAACAGCCAATGCTGGACCTCGACAACTACTGGATGAACCGGATTAAAGGACCCGAGAGCCATGAGGGCACTACGAGAGTCAACAGCAACTACAAAGGAAGACTGACAACGAGAAAGCAGGAGACGAAGAGCATAGAGAATAGCATAAAGCTCCGCTGTAAAGATGCCAGTCTCCGGAGGCAAGCGACACATATAAGTGCGATCAGGAAAAACAACAGAGTAGCCAACACCGTCCGCAGACTTAGACCCATCGGTGAAGACAGAAACGGAGCGGGAGTGAGAAGAAAAGTGCTCAAGGAAAAGGCGTTTTAGAACCGTAGGAGGGGTAAAAGCTTTAGTGATACGGATCAAGGAAGTACAAAACCGCGGAAGAGGGACTCTCTACGGGGGCAAAGAAGGAACAACACGAGGAGAAACATTAGAAATACGAACGGAAAGAGATTCCTCGAGGCGAGATAACCGGACAGAAAGAGGGAGGTGGTGAAGAGGAACAGGAACCGCAGGAGGGGTAAAAGTTAAAGCACGACAGAGGCGAGAGGAAGGATGTTGTAAGGACCGCGCAAGATAGCGAAGACAGTAGCGATCACGGCGGTCCTGGAGAGACGGGAAGCCAGTGTCAACATACAAGCTAAGGACGGCAGTCGAACGAAAGGCACCAGAACTGAGGCGCAACCCAGTATGGTGCAAAGCATCAAGACGGCGAAGAGTAGAAGGAGAAGCAGACGAGTATGCAGGGCAACCATAATCGAGCTTAGACAGGACGAGAGAGGAATGTAAAGCAAGGAGAGTGCGCCTATCTGCCCCCCAAGAAGTATGGGACAAGACCCGAAGGAGGGTAAGGGCCTTAGAGCACTCAACAAAGAGGTAAGAGATATGGGGAGACCATGACAAACGAGTGTCAAGGAATAACCCCAAAAGCTTTGCGGAATCTTTGTATTCAAGGGGATGACCATAAAGTGACAAAGAGGGACGAAGAACGACCCGTTTCCGCGTAAAAGTCATGGCACAAGTCTTAGAAGTAGAGAACTTGAAGCCATGATCGGTGGCCCAAGACGACACGGCATGAATTGCAAGTTGAAGCCGGCGCTGAAGGAGAGGCAAATCATCACCCTGACAGCAAAGGGTAAGATCATCGACATAGAGAGCGGAGAAGACACCAGAAGGAAGAGAGGAAAGAAGACCATTGAGGGCAACCAGAAAAAGCGTAGTGCTCGGAACACTACCCTGGGGCACACCTTCGTATTGCTGAAAAGAGGCAGAGAGAGCGGTACCAAGGCGCACCCGAAAGGAACGACGAGAGAGGAAGCTGCGGAGAAAGAGAGGGAGATGACCACGAAGGCCAAAAGAATGAAGTTGAGATAGAATATGATATCGCCAAGTGGTGTCGTAAGCCTTTTCCAGGTCAAAAAGGACGGCAACAACGGTGGTCTTCGCAGCAAAAGCAGTACGAATATAGACCTCTAAGTTCACCAGGACATCTGTCCTAATGCGGCACTTGCTGAAACCAAATTGAGAAGGGGAGAGGAGGTGATGGTGTTCCAGGAACCACATCAGACGAACGTTAACCATACGTTCAAAGAGTTTGCAGACAACTTGTGAGAGCAATAGGGCGAAAGTCCTTAGGGGAAGTACCCAGAGACCCCGGTTTGCGAACAGGGAGGACAACGGCATCGAGCCAGTCCTCAGGGACTGACGACGACTCCCAGATCCGATTATACACTCAGTAAATACTGAGACGTGCACGGAGGGAGATGGCGAAGCATCTCATAATGAATACCATCGGAGCCCGCCGCCGTAGAACCGCAGAGGGCCAGGGCAGAACGAAGTTCAGAGAGAGAGAGAAGGGATCATTATAGGGAAGCTGAAGACGAGTGCTGAAATCTAAAGGACGAGACTCAAGGACAGGTTTACGAAGAAGGAAAGATTGGGGAAGATGAAGACCAGAGCTAACAGAAGAAAAGTGGGAACCCAGTTCGGAAGCGACCCGCAACGGGTCCGCCACAAGAGAATCATGGAGGTGAAGGACCGGTGAAACATCGGGAACGAACTTACCCGCTATCTTGCGGATACGCTTCCAGATCTGGGGCAGAGGAGTTTCGGACGTAATTGTTGAGACATAAGATGCCAAACATTCACGTTTAGCCGTACGGATGGCCCTACAAGCCACCGCACTCTCTTTCCAAAAGAAAAGAATCGGCCGTCTTGCGACGGCGGTGCTTCTTCCAGGCTGCACGCTAACAGCGGACAGCCCGAGCACAGTCCGCATTACACCAGGGAACGCACTTCCGTGGACCCCGAGAGGAAGAGCAAGGAATAGAGCGGCGGGCAGCGTCGAAGACAGTGTCATGAAAAAGGAGGAGAGCGCGAGGGAGAGGCAGAAAGGAGAGATCAGAGAGAGCAGCACTGAGGGTAAATAGGTTCCAGTCCGCTTTAGCAAACTGCCACCTAGGGAAAGAGAGTGAAAGGCGAAACGAGAAAAAGGAAACAAGGATAGGGAAATGATCACTGCCATGGAGGTCATCAAGAACCTGCCACGTGAAATCTAAGTAAAGAGAAGAAGAGCAGAGAGAAAGATCAAGACAGGAAGGGGTGCGAGTCCGTGAGTCCAAATGAGTGGGCTCACCAGAATTCAGAAGAGACAGGGAAGAAGAGAGGAGAAACGGCTCAAGAAGGCGACCCCGGGTATTCGTCAGAACATCACCCCAAAGAGAATGGCGACAATTGAAGTCACCCAGCAGGAGCACAGGCTCCGGCAAGGAGTCCAAGAGGTGTTTCAAATCAGGAAGAGAAAGAGGGACACTCGGGGGGAGATAAATGGAACAAACTGTGTACCATTTCCCCACAAAGATACGAGCAGCAGAACAAAGAGGCAAAGAGGAAAAAGTAAAGGAACAAAGGGAACATCAGCACAAATTAAGAGAGCAGAAGAATTAGAAGCCCCAGCAATGGCTGGGGGGGGGGAGAGAAAGGAATAGCCACGAAAACGACCAGGACGAGCACCAAGCATCGGCTCCTGGAGACAGACACAAAGGGGCGAAAACCGCGAAATCAGAAGTTGGAGTTCGAGGAAATTGGCGTAATAACCTCGAACGTTCCATTGAAGAATAGACGTCGACGAGAAGGGAAAGGACAACAACAGAGAACAAGGAAGAAACAAAGGCGAAAGAGCAACACAGCACGTTAAAGAATATCAGGGTCGGGATCAGGGTCAGCAAAGTCAGGGTTGGGGGCATGGGTAAACTGAGCAAAGACGGAGGGAAGGAAGCGGGAGAGCAGACCAGAGGTGGGCGGGCGGGGTCCAGAGGAAGAGGAGACAACGGAGAGGATCAGTCAAGGACAGCAGCAGGAAGAGGGGGGAGAGGAGCAGTCAAGGACAGCAGCAGAAAGAGGGGAACGCACCTCAGCAAGAGCAGCAACTGAAAGGGAAGCAGGGGCCAAAGAAACCTCCATAGCAGGAACAGGGGGGCGCAATCACTGAAAATGGAGGGGAAGGAGCAACAGAGCCAGAAGTAGGGGCTGAGGAAGAAAGCGAAGCCTTCTTACCCGCCGGGGAGGAGGAAGGAGAGGAGCCAGGCTTACGCTTCTGACGTAAAGAGACCGGTGTCCCAGCAACTACGTACCGGGCAACGGATTCCAGTGTCTCAACAGGAGAAGCTGAACGAGAGCACACACGGCGGCCATTAGGAGAGCGATGGACATCCGCCTGCACTGATAAGCGGCGGGGAGAGCCAATAGATGGAGGAAGGGAAGGAGGATCGGAGGGAGACGAGGAAGAAGACACAGGAGACACGACAGACCGGGTAGAAAGAAGGGGAACCCCAGACAGAGGACCAGGAGGGGGACCCTTCGGGACAGAACTCAAAGGAACAGAGGAGGGGTCAGTGGGCATATCAGGGTCCAAGGCCCGTAAACGGTTGAGAGTCTGAGGAAGGAGGGGAGGACGAGGAGAGGAAGAGGGCAACATGCGAGCATAAGAGACGTTAGCATAAGGCGGGAGCCGGCGAACCTGGCGCCTCGCTTCAGGAAAAGATAAATGCTCCCGGTGCTTCAGATTGAGGACGGCCGCCTCAAGCTTGTAATGGATACAGGCACGGGAGAAGGTAAGATGGGCCTCACCGCAGTTGAGGCAGCGAGCCTGGGGAGAAGTGCACTCCGACTTAGAGTGACCTTCACCCCCACACAAAGGACAGAGAGAGACAGTCCCAGAGCAGCGGAGGGCACCATGCCCAAACCTCCAGCACTTATTACAAAGCCGAGCAGAAGGAATGTACTCCTCGACAGAGCACCTGGCACCAGCAAGAATGACAGAGGGTGGAAGGGTCCTACCATCAAAGGTGATCTTCACAACACGAAGGGGTTGACGGCGACGACCACGAGGGGGACGTGCAAATGAGTCAACCTGGAGGACAGAATGGCCTTGGGCATCAAGGATATGCCGAATATCATCGTGGCAATCCTGCAGATTCCGAACACCGGTTGCAACATGGGGCGGGAGGAGAATAGTGCCAACACTGGCATTCATCTGAACGTTCTTGGAGACCCGAACAGGATTCTCGCCAAGGCAAGACAATGCCGCCAAGCGGGAAGCTGCATCCTGAGGAGCAGCAGCAACGACACGTGTACCGAGACGAGTGGGGTTGAAGGTATCAGACGCATCCACGGAATCAACAAGATGCCGATGGAGGGAGAAATCGTCAGGAGACGCAGAATCAAGAGGGAGGAGATCAAAGTATTTGGCCCATGAAGCGGGACCAAACAAGGCCCGAAACGCGTCAGTACGGGAAGGAATCGAGCGAGTGCTGCCGGGGCGGGAAGGAATCGAGCGAGTGCTGCCGGGGCGGGAAGGAATCGAGTGAGTGCTGCCGGGGCGCGAACGGCGTTGAGAGCCCCCAGAGAGAGAGTGGGGTCAAAAGGAGCAGTAGTCACAACGAGAAACTTAGCCGCACCAGGGGACGAAGTGGTCACCACTGGGGGCTGGAGGCTCGACCCAGCTACAGAGGAGGGAGGGGAGCTGGAGGAAGAAGTCAGGATGGTCAAAGGAGGAGCAAGGTCGGGGCCCAACGCAGCGGAGGCTACAGAGCCCGGTCTTCCAAGACAGGCCAACTCGGGGGCTTGGTCGCCCACCCCACGAGCCTGAGAGGGTACAACAAAAGCATTCAACGACATAGGTACGAAGAGTGATAAATTCACCCACGAATGTGCCCCCATACCCACCATGGAGCCACAATTAGAGGCAGGACACCCAACAGGAAGCTATCGCCGATCATGCCGGGGCCCCCTAGGGGTGCGTCGTGAGTATACGCCCCACAAACGCCACCTTAAGAACCGTCAGTCCGTCGAGATCGGGTTCAGCGACGAAAGGGGGATTGACAATAAAAGGTTCCCCTCGCTCGAGACGTTGGGTACTACAGTTCTACGGGTGCAAGAGTATGCCTCCTCAAGCACCCAGGCGTCAAAATAGAAGAAGTCCAAAGAAACAATCCAAAACAAGCAAAAGGTTGGCAGGAAACGACAAGCAGATAGGAGAAGAGGGGGGAGAAAAACGAAACACAAGGAAAAGGAAAAGCGATCCGGCACAATTAGAGAAGACAGCAGCAGGAGTGCAAGGCCAGAAAAGGACAGAGGACCGTCCCATGGAGCATCACACTCCGGCAGCCGTCCACGAAGCCCCCTCACGACGCCAACGGGCCGGATGGGGAGGGGGAGAGTTTACTCAAGTAGGCTGTGCATCCAGTTGTCCTTAGGAAGTGGCGAGTCATACTAGAGCAGTGTCTCTACCTTCAGATCCAGTTTATTTTGCTGTACGAGTAGTGAACAACATGTATGTTCCACTCAAGTGTTGTGTTGACTTTCAGAGTCAAATTGGTGTTGAAGGATTTAACCAGACTTTGGAACAGATATTCAAGGCTCCAGGTGTGTGTTTCAAGTTGGGGGACAAGGTTATCCCACCTAGTTGTTTTAATAAGAGTGAAGGGTTACAGATTGTCCTTGGGTGGTTCCCAGGTAATCTGCTGTGCATCTTCAAGATAAGAACCTTAAACCTCTTGTTTGATTGTTTGTCACCAGAAGGAAGTCACTTAGAGAGTGAAATCCATGGTAAGGGTTGTCAAGGTTTCAGCATTTTTTTATTATCTTTTTGGAAGACTAGAATGTTTATGAAGGTGTGGGTTGTATTCAAGTTCACCATCAGATGGTGTGAACTTGATTTTGGAGTTATAATTGGGATATGGTGCATAGGCATAATCCTGTTTTCTTTCGCTGATCATTATGACAGTTATGAAGAAATTGACTTACGTGTTCCTTGAGGGTCACCCGAGTCAGTTCGATTAGGTAGTCTTTGCACTAGTCTTTGTGGGTTGTATTTGATGGATTGGAGATCAAAGGTTTGCCAAGTCGTTGTGTTATGCTTCTGAAGGGTCTACGAGTGAAGAAGTTTTATATGGTATTTGTGAGGTTTAACTATATTTTCTCTACTTTTAGTATCAATTGGGCGAGGGTATGTGTTCCACAGAGGAACAAGTGTGATGGGAAGCAGATGTCCTTGCCAGGGCATACCCAGGAGAAGTCCATAAACCACCTTGCATCCCATAAGTTTCTTCTAACTTCAGAAATAAAGGGAAATGACCAGTGGAACATGTATTGGAAAAACGTACCAGATAGAAAATTAATATGAAAACATGGGACTGATATCAGATCAATAGTAAGTAATTATCAAGAGAAGGCCCCAAACCGGGAAGGCTATGTAGCACCATCAAATGTGCGGAATTATCAGAGGGCACTAAATATCACCAAGAACGCCAATATGAGAACAGAAATGCATAAAGAGAACGATATCAAAAGCATCCGATTCACCAAGCATTCTATGAAGGGACAAGCAACCGCGAGGGACGGTCAGAAAACAAGACACACGATCGTCCTGGAAGTCAGGACATTCAACAAGGATATGTATGACCGAAAGAGGGGACAATGTAATTAGGACAATAAGGAGCAGAGCAGCGCTCCATTAAGTGACCATGAGTTAAGCGTGTATGGCCAATAGGCATCCTCGCCATAGCCGTTTCCTATCGCCAGTTACAGTGGTTGGAGGACTGCCATGAGGACACATTACACTTATCCCTTAAGCTGTTAAGGGGTCCTGAGGAGATTTACACCCCTGTGCGCAAGAAAAAATAATCTAAAAAATGATTTCGTCTAATAAAAATGTTAATTTGTGTTCACTGATCACAGGAAAAAAAATCGTATGTGACATATTTTGGGCGCAATAGACCGAGGAAGTCTAGCAAAGTGGGCGTTGACAGAGCGGTCATCAGAGGTCAGGTCAGGTCACCCGCGCTGACAGGTGGGAGTTGCCACAAAGATATTATCACTTAATTATTTCAATGTGTCTGATTTTTTCTTAGTTTTTTTGTAGTAATATTATTCAATAGTGTGTATTGTGATATATTTATATAATAAAAGTGGTGAATAATCGTTATACTCAAAATTATGGTGTGCATATTAGTGATTCAATTATTATGTTCATAAAACTATAAACAAATAGTTTTGCTGTTATTACACTCTATACACACGTTATATATAAGGATCTGCATGTTTTCTTGACCATAACGAACCACTAAGTTAGTAACGAGAGTCAAAAAGCAACGAGGAGTGACCGCCACACACCAGCCAGCCACTCATTGCCCACTCCCGCAACACTTCACTCGCCCACTTTCTCCTCCCACCATCCTGTTTTATATTTTATTCACAATATACACACGTTATATATATAGGTATGTATATGTTTTGTTCACCACAACTGTACAACTAAGCTGACATAGTTAAGGCACTAAGAGTCAAGCTACACTTCTTGAGAATAGGTGCAGTTTGCATGAAGGGTTTACCCTCCCGATGACTGCACCAGAACAAATGTTGGGAGATGCGTGGACGTTGAGGAGGAGAAGAAAGTCAAAGGCTTTAGATGTGTCGGGCCGGAGAGAGAGGAGTGGCGACGAAAATAGAGGCGGACGTTAGAGGGAGACTCCCCGCACCGTAGGGCGGGGTGTCGAGTTCACTGTGGCAGCTGATCCACGCACGGAGGAGCGGTGTGCGCAAGATGTCAACTAATATTTATCCGGAAACTTGTGTATCGGAAAGCGCAAGCAGTACGCATTCCAAATCACCCATGTGTCAGGGGGACACAGGGCCACCAGGCGGTGCCCTCGGCTGAGACATCTTATCCGGCACCCTATAAACAAACTCCTTCACCCGCGACACCCAGACAGTGGACGAGCACCACGGGATCGGAAGCACCCGGGCATCCCGATAAGGGCCCAACACCGGACCCTCACAGGGCACGACCCCAGCAGTCGGGACTAGGCTTCCCCCAGACCGGGGCAACGAAGGAGGGAGAACCGCAGGGGATGCAGGCGCGGCATCGACATCATCACACGGCACAGGAGCCGAGGCCCCACGGCGCACATCTTTCCGCAACATCACGACGAGGTCCCGACCATCAGTGACAACCATCCCCCCCCCCACTGCGGGGATCCAACAGCAGGAGGCGCAGGAGGGGGGGCACAGGCAGCAACTTCGGAGCCCCTCACAGCACCATCATCCACGGCTGGAGACGCCAGAGCACCATACTCCCCCATCATCTCCCAAGGCACACCACGAAGGGGAGACACACTCCGAGCCCGCCACGAATGCTTCGAGACAGGCCGCACCACACCACGCCCAGCAGGCCCCTCTGCAGGCACAGCCACCATCTTCACATCCACACAGGCCACACCCGCACTGTCCGAAGAGTCCACAGAGGCCACATCACCCACACTGTCTACATCATCCAGGGAAACAGCCTCAAAACACCGATGCGCACGCTTCTGCAAAGGGATGGAAAGAGCAGAACTACAGTCGCCAACACACACAGGCACGGCAGGCACCTCCCCCTGCCGAACCCCGCCCCCCTAAAAAAAACAGCAAAACCCGCGTCTCCGGGAGCCGTTACCACATCCACAGGCGGGGGCGGGACATGGACTTCCACCGGGACATCCCGCACTACACGCAGCACAGGCGACAGCCCGACACCCTCACACACCGGCTCAACAACCCCAGGGGCCACAGCAGTCACCAGGCGTGTCAGACAGGCCGTAGAACTCGCCTCAACAGTCGGAGCAGCAGACAGGCAATCAGGCGCCTCAGGCACAGCACCCACTCCGTCCTCAAAACCGTCCGAACGCAACAGGGGCGGAAAATCCTCCGCACGAAAAACATGCATCCGACCAGTTGCTCCCACGTCGCAGCCAGATGACCCTCGTGACCACACTGATAACAGGTGCGCGGTTGACCCCGGTACAGGCAGTGGAGTGTGTAACCCAACACGGACATCGACGACGGTACACTACACTTCAGCGACAACGTCAGGGTGCGGGAGCCGTCAAGCATACCAACACAGTGCCCGGCAACGACCTTGTTCCAACGAACACTTAACACTGTCCCAAATCGTTCAAAGCAGCAGGTCAAGAAGTCGTCCTGAAATTCGAAGGGAGCACCATGCACCGCCACAGACGTCAAGGTGACACTAAGATTCACTACCTTAACAGAACCAGCAGTATCAGGGAGAGGGTAAACACGCCCCTCACACCGCTCGAGAAACGCCTGAAAGGCAGCCTGGGGGTGGAACTTGACCACAGAACGGTTGCCCTGAAGCAGCTGGACGCCCACCAGGTCCGACAGCTGCATCTGAAGCACGTCCACCAGGGCGACACCAACCAACAGATGGTCCACCGGCACCGTAAATGCCAGACCAGCCGACAATGTCCTCTTCATTGGAGGGCGAGAAGTCCCCATGGCTAAGTCAAACGTCACCCTGTCAGTGGCAAACAACCACCAGCAGGGCAAACCAGCAATCACCCAACGTAAACACTAGCCAGGAGCGGAGAGACCTCACATGCACTAAACTTTTTTCCCCCCAACAATACTATTTGTAGTGTTATTAGACTATATACACATATTTTATTTAAGTATCTACATGTTGTATGCACCGTAACTATACACTAAAGTTTGTGAAGCGCCCAAAGAGCATAGTGGCCAAACTCTACACAACCAGACAAATCATGCCAGTCACTCCCTCCCTCTGTTCCCTCTGTTCTTCCTCCCCTCCCTCCCTTGTTCCCTCTGTTCTTCCTCCCCTCCCTCCCTTGTTCCCTCTGTTCTTCCTCCCCTCCCTCCCTTGTTCCCTCTGTTCTTCCTCCCCTCCCTTCCTTGTTCCCTCTGTTCTTCCTCCCCTCCCTCCCTTGTTCCCTCTGTTCTTCCTCCCCTCCCTCCCTTGTTCCCTCTGTTCTTCCTCCCCTCCCTCCCTTGTTCCCTCTGTTCTTCCTCCCCTCCCTCCCTTGTTCCCTCTGTTCTTCCACACCTCTTTCCCTCCCTCCCTTGTTCCCTCCGTTCTTCCACGCCTTCCTCCTTCCCTTGTTCCCTCTTTTTCCACACCTCCCTTCCTCCATCCATCCGTCCCTCCCTTCCATATTCCCTCTGTTCTTCCACACCACCCTCCCTTGTTCCCTCTGTTCTTCCACACCACCCTCCCTTGTTCCCTCTGTTCTTCCACACCACCCTCCCTTGTTCCCTCTGTTCTTCCACACCACCCTCCCTTGTTCCCTCTGTTCTTCCACACCACCCTCCCTTGTTCCCTCTGTTCTTCCACACCACCCTCCCTTGTTCCCTCTGTTCTTCCACACCACCCTCCCTTGTTCCCTCTGTTCTTCCACACCACCCTCCCTTGTTCCCTCTGTTCTTCCACACCACCCTCCCTTGTTCCCTCTGTTCTTCCACACCACCCTCCCTTGTTCCCTCTGTTCTTCCACACCACCCTCCCTGCCTTGTTCCCTTTGTTCCTCAACACCTCCTTCCTTCCCTCTCTTAATTGTTCCCTTTGTTTTTTTATACCTTCCTCCCTCCCTCTTCTGTTCCATCTGCTCTTCCACACCCCCTTCCCTCTTTCCCTTTTTACCTCTGTTCTTCCACACCTCCCTCCCTTGTTCCCTCTGTTCATCCACATCTCCCTCCTTCCTACCCTTTGATCTTCCACACCTCCCTCCAATCTTCCCACTGTTCTTCCACACCTCCCTTGTTCTCTGTTCTTCCACACCTCCCTCCCTTTCTCTCTCCCTCCCTTGTTCCCTCTGTTCTTCCACACCTCCCTCCCATGTTCCCTCTGTTCTTCCACCCCTCCCTTCCTCCCTCCCTCTCGTTCTCTGCTCTTCCACACCTTCCTCCCTCTCTTCCTTGTTCCCTCAATTCTTCCACGCCTCCCTCCCTCCCTTGTTCCCTCTGTTCTTCCACACCTCCCTCCCTCCCTTGTTCCCCCCTGTTCTTCCACACATCCCTCCCTTTTTCCCTCTGTTCTTCCACACCTCTCTCCCTGCCTCCTTTGTTCCCTCCGTTCATGCACTCTTCCCTCACTGTTCTTGGACACACACCACCTGGTGGAGAGTCGCCGTACTTCACAAGGGCTCTACTCTACACAGGAATGGCTGCTGCTGGCCAACATCATCAACATTTCTTCTTACCTGTATACATTCTTGGGTTGAAGAGACACATTCGTTGTTGCAGGGTTAAGATGGCTAGCTATAGCAACTATTGCTGTTGCCAGGGTCAACCCTTGTTAAGGCGCTCCTCCGGGTCGCCGTCCGTCACCACAACAGGGGCTATGAGGTTCACAACGGTCAAGCCACATACTATTAAAACGCTCCACATTTCAATATTTAAATTTCTAATCCATGTGGCCATGTTCGTGGCTATAACTAGAAACGTGGTTGGTTACTGTCACTTCGTAAACACTGTCTAACTCAACGTAGACGAGCCACTTTACCTAACTGAACACACTCACAATATATAACAACATTACCTTCACAGAAAGACGTCATTTATTATTCTGTATGTGAAGATTCTTCTTAGTCTGTTGAACAGGCCAAAAACGGTATTAAGTTAAAACTACTTCAGTATTATACTTACAGCTTGTGTTGGAGGGCGGGTCGTTGGGTTGTTGTTCGCCTGGCGACGTTTCTGCCACGGCGAGCTGTCTGTTGCTCTGGGTGGGGGGGGGGGCGCTTGTTGTGGGAAGGGGGGGAAAGGGGTGCTCTCTTGGTGGGGGGATAGGTGTTGCCAAGAAATATTTTCTCTGGATTAATATCTACAAAATATTAACTTGAATTATGACTATTATGCATGTGATTCATCATTTATAGATAATTTTAATGTTTTTTTCTAGAATTATTATGCATAATTTTGCTGAGTCATGATTGTTAGTTATTGATGAGAAAATACATGTCTTAAATATTTCCCATCGAGATATTAGCTGTGGGAACGTCTCACATTTAGGTATGAGTTTTAGTTGAAATACAAAGATGTATAGAACTGACCAATAGGCCTCCTGCAGATAGTATTACGCATATGTAGTCTTATGAGTTTGTTTGTGAATTCATTGTATTACAACCTGTGTATTGAAAACACCTGTTAGAATAATTCCCTTGTTTGTATACCTAGTTTTATTAGTATGATGAGTTTACTGTAATGACAAATTGGAAATTTAAATTTTGGCTGAGTTATTCACCTGGATCACCTCCAATATACCATTCAACTTCTGATAATTTGAGAGTTGGTAAATAGCAGGGTATAAAGCCCTGCCAGGCAGCTTGGATAAAAGGGCTGACTGACCAGTGAGAGCGTTAGTTGGCCTCCACCGCCCGGCCCATACACACCTCTGCTAGGATGGCCACTACCGCCCGGCCCGTACACACCTCTGCTAGGATGGCCTCCACCGCCCTGCCCATGCACACCTCTGCTAGGATGGCCTCCACCGCCCGGCCCATACACACCTCTGGTAGGATGGTCCTCTTGCTGCTAATGTTAGTCCTGCATGAGGCTGCTGCTGCGTTCTACGACCCATTACCCACCGTGTGCGCCGTCTCCTACTACATTTCATCAACTACGGTGACAATGAGGCCTCTCCACCTGGAGAGCGTGTATGAAGGCGTTACTCTCCCGCAAGTCAGGTTGCAAACTGTCTATGAAACTGCGTTCTACCCTGCCACCGTCTTCCACTATGAGACAGTGCCGGTCCCGCCCCAGCACGTGACTGTGACTAAAGTAGAATACGTGTTCACATCGATATTTCTGCTTCCGTCGCACATCGACGTGTTCAGTGGTGAGGTGACAGAGACTGTGGTGGACCTCTACGACGAGTATGTCACCAGCACATCGGAAGTGACGGAGACGGAAGTGTTCACTAAAACAGAGATTGCTCACGCGGTCTGTTACAACACGGTCTTTGACGAAATTACACGATACTCTTACACGAAGGAGACCAAAACTGTGCTAGAGCTACAATCCTACACCAGCACCATTAAAGTTCCAAGTGTTGTGTACGAGACCTCCACCGTTGTCCACACTTCGTCCATTAGTGTATACAAGACAAGGTACGCCGTAATCACACACCTCGTCATAAACCCTAAAAAATGTGCGAAACATTCCACACATTCCAAACTTAACAAACATTCAAAGCATTTTGGCTTTTAATCCTGGTAGTTTTATATTTTGTTGTATTTATCACTGTCCTGAAGCTTATCAATTGTAAATATGAAAATATAATATCTGAATGTTATTCTTGTGGTATCTTTTACCCCCGCAATGTGGATGTCTGGCAACCCCGATGGTACAACAATGACGTGCTATGTGATCAATTATTTTTTCTCTGCGTATCTAACGACCATGTATGTGGAGATGTAGTTTTTAAGCAACAAGTAAGCTGTTTTATTCATTTAAAGCTTTTGTTTTTCGACAAGCTGCCGGTTTCCTTTCCTCGTAGAGGTCGGTAGTGTTAGTGGCCCTAGAGTTGAAATGTGGAATGCGGCAGGCTGCTCATGTACTGAAGTAAATATCCTGAGCACGAGTCCATGCCCTAAAGTTTAAAAAATTTCTCTAATCTAAACTCCAATTCACTACTATTGTTTAGTTCTATTTTCTGGTAATTTTTAAAACTTTGTTCATATACATTTTATTCACTTACCTTTCCTATTTCAATCTTGTCTTGGTCTTCATGGAGGGTGTAGAAATAACTGGTAATATCTTGATAGATTATAAATTCTGGTATTGGCTTTATCCTTTCCTGTAGACCATTAAATTGAATAAAAGCTTTCTATAGTTCAGACACCAAAATTGAAAAACATGATCCAAATGGGACCCGTCAAGGGTAAGACTAGTTAAAGAACGCCTCTGTCCAGGTAACATTGCAAGGAACATTATTTCAGTATCTTATTTTCCATATTACATGATTTGATTGTTTATTTAGGTTCTGACTCCTAGATCATCTACACATTTATATTCAATTTCAACAATGTCCAGAACCTAACCTAATTTCATAAACTGCATTTGCATTCTTTAGTTAATTTTGAAAGCTTGTGTAGATCATACGGTTTAGTTTTATGTGCAGGACAAGGGTTCGCTTTATTATTATGCTCTGCATGTACTTCCAGCCCTGCAGAGTTGTTTTGACTATTTTTCTATGATTTCCCCTGCATTTCCGTGCCGTTGTCGTCGTGTGGGGGGGGGGGGGCTTCAGGGACGGCTGCCGGTGTGATGCTCCATGGGAAAGAACTTTCATTTTCAAGCCTCATGTTCCTGTTGCCGTTTTCACACATTATGTTGGAAGTCTTATCCTCTGAATTTTCTTTTTTCTCTTTTCTAATTGTCATTTCCCGTCGAAACTTACGCCTTTCTTGATTATTCTTTTGTACATCTGTTTTGATGGCCAGATACTTGGGAAGGCACACCTGTATAACTGTAGTTCCCGACGTTGCGAGCGAGGGGACGCTTTTGTCAATTTTCCCCATGGTGGAGGGGCCAGACAGCAGAGTGGACCTCGCTTCGGATTCGTAGCCCTGAGGTTCCAGGTTCTATCCCTGGTGGAGGCGGAAACAAATGAGAATTTCTTTCACCCTGATGTGCCTGTTCGCCTAGCAGTAAATAGGTACCCGAGAGACGTTAAGGCGCTAAGCCCCGAAATAGTCTAAAGATAACCTCAAGATATTGTTGCTGAATCCGATCTCGACGGACTGACGGTTCTTAAGGTGGCGATTGCGGAGCGTATACTCATGATGCACCCCTGGAGGGGGGGGGGGCCTAGCTTGTCTCTTGTTGGGTGTCCTATCCTCTATTTGTGGCTCCATGTTGGGTTTGGGGACTTTTTCGTGAACTAAATTGTTACCTTCTCGTTATGCCGATGATTGACCGTTTTTTTTTTCACTTCGGATTCGTGAGTTGGCCGACCAAGCCTCCGGTTAGACTGTATTGGAAGACCAGGCTCTGTAGCTCCCCATTACATTGGTCCCTGACCAATGTTCCTTCTCGGATTATCCTGACTGCCTCTCTTCTCTCTGTTCCCCTCCCAACTTTGTGGCTGGGTTAAACCCCAAGCCCCCAGTGGTGACCTCCACATCAACTGGCGTGATTAAGTCTCGCTGATCTTTACTCGTACTGGTGGGTGCTCGTCGTCGTCACCTCCGCACTCGCTCGCACTTGATTCCATCCCAATCTCCTACTTTCTAGGCTATGTTCCCTGTATTTAAGACAGGGACTTAATATCTACTACAAAGATATTAAGTATATCCTTGAGACCTAAGGCCTCAAGTTATCCTAGTATCCTGGTATCCTCCAGGTGGATACCTTCACTTGGCCCCCTCGTGGTCGTCGCCGTCAGCCTCTTCGTGTTGAGGGAGGTCCCTTCCCGCCAAACACACACCGAAACTACGACGTTGGTAGAAGGTTCGAGCAAGTTTTAACACCTAACCAGTTATAACAACCAATATAGCAAGTTGTAACAACGTTCTAATACGTCATAAACACAATAAGCCAAGATGTAACAACTTTATTACAAATTGTAACAAGCGGAAAATAGACAGTTAAGGTTTGTGTTTCAAGGGTTCCCTCTTCATTCATTCTTATTGGTTCCGGATGTACTCCGTTCAGGAGTACATCTTTCGTTCGACTCCTGCCCTCAGCTTGTATGTTGACACTGGCTTCCTATCTCTCCAGGACCGCCGTGATCTCTACTGTCTTCGCTATCTTGCGCGGTCCTTGCAACGTCCTTCCTCTCGCCTCTGTCGTGCTTTAACTTTTACCCCTCCTGCGGTTCCTGTTCCTCTTCTCCACCTACCTCTTTCTTTCCGGTTGTCTTTCTTACAGGATTCTTTTTCCATTCGTATTTCTAATATTTCTCCTCGTGTTCCTTTTTTGCCCCAGTGGAGAGTCCCCTTCCCGCAGTTTTGTACATCCTTGACCCGCATCACTAAAGCTTTTACCCCTCCTACGGTTCTAAAACGGCTTTTTCTTGAGCACTTTTCTTCTCACTCCCACTGTTCCCATCTTCACCGATGGGTCTAAGTCTGCAGACGGTGTTGGCTATCCTGTTTTTTTTTCTGGTCGCACTTATATGTGTCGCTTACCTACGGAGACTAGCATCTTCACAGCGGAGCTTTATGCTATTCTCTATTCTCTTCGTCTCCTGCTCTCTCATTGTCAATCTTCCTTTGTGGTTGTTGACTCTCGTAGTGCCCTCATGGCTCTCGGGTCATTTAATCCAGTTCATCCAGTTGTTGTCGAGATACAGCATTGGCTGTTTCTTGTTCACAGTAAATTTAAGTCAGTTGAGTTTTGTTGGGTTCCCAGTCATATTGATGTGTCTTTAAATGAGCGTGCAGATGCTGCCGCTAGGGAAGCTGTCCGCTCTTGTCCCATCTCTCATAAAGGTATTCCTTATTCCTACTTTTACCCCAGTTATCCATTCCTCCGTTCTTACCCGTTGGAAGGCTTGTTGGTCGTCTGTTACTGGTAACAAACTACGTTCTCTTAAAAGTTGTGTGTCCTCGTGGCCGACCCCCTGCCACCGTAACCGGCGATGAGAAACGGTTCTGGCGAGGTTGCGTATTGGCCATACTTGCTTAACTCATGGTCACTTGATGGAGTGCCGCCCTGCTCCTTATTGTCCTAATTGCATTGTCCCTCTTACTGTCGTGCATATCCTTGTTGAATGTCCTGACTTCCGGGACGAGCATGTCTTGTTTTCCGACCGTCCCTCATGGTCGCTTGTCTCTCGATAGTATTCTTGGTGACTCGGATACTTTTGATATCATTCGCCTTAAGCGTTTCTGTTCTTGTATTGGCATCCTTGGTGATATTTAGCTCCCTCTGATTATCCCGCACAATTGATGGTGTTACATAGCCTTTCCGGTTTAGTAACTTCTTTTTGATAATTATTTACTTGCTTAGACCCATGCCTCTACTGCTCTCTTGATCCGTCTTCATATTCCCTTCGTATCCCTACTTTTTCAGTCGCCTATTCAGTGTTCTGCGACCCGTATTTTTGTGAATAAATTGTATACAGTACGTTTCATTATCTCCCCCCGAATGTCTCATTTTCTCTTCCTGATCTTAAACACTTGTTGGACTCCGTATCAGAGCCTGTGCTCCTTTTGGGTGATTTTAACTGTCGGCATACCCTCTGGGGTGATGTTCGGACACACACTCAGGGTCGCCTTCTTTAACGCTTTGTTCTTCTAACTCTATTGAAATCTGGTGAGCCAACTTATGTTGACTCCTGCACTCGCACAGTTTCCTAAATTGATGTTTCTCTCTGCTCGTCTTCTCCTTATTTGAACAACACCTGACGGATTCTTGATGACCTACATAACAGTGACCATATCACCATCCTGGTCACCTTCTCTTTTCGCTCTCCCATCTCCTCTCTTGGGTGGCAGTTTGCTAACTCTGACTGGAACCTCTTCACTTCGCGTGGTACTCTTTCCGACACCTCGAATCTGTCTCTCCCCCCGAACTCTCCTGCTCTTTCATTTCACTGTTTTTGATGCTGCACTCTGCTCTGTTCCTTACTCCTATCTCCGATGGCGTGTGGAAGTGCGTTCCGTGGTGGAACACAGACTGTTCTCGGGCTGTTCGATGAATACTTGCAGCCTGGAAGAAACACCGTCGCCGTAGGACGCCCGTTTATTTTGTTCTGTTTTGGAGGGCAAGTGCGGTGGCCCGTAGGGCCATCTGTACGACTTAACGTGAGATTTGGAGGGTTTCTTGGAGGTGAGGATTTCTTTTGTTTCTACTATTACATCTGACTCTCCTCTGCCCCTGATCTGCAAGAAAATCTACAAGATAGAAAGTAAGTTTGTTATAGATGTCTCGCCAGTCCTTCACCTCGGTGGTTCTATTGTGGTGGACTCGGTGTCGATCGCGACTGAACAGGGTTCTCATTTTCGACTGTTAACTCCGGCTCTCATTTTCCACCTCTTTTCAGTACTCGTAAGTCCCTTCTTTAATCTTCTCCCTTTGATTTTTTCATTTATCTTCAGCTTCCCTATAACAATTCTCATTCTCTCTCTCTCTCTCTCTCTCTCCTCTCTCTCTCTCTCTCTCTCTCTCTCTCTCTCTCTCTCTCTCTCTCTCTCTCTCTCTCTCTCTCTCTCTCTCTCTCTCTCTCTCTCTCTCTCTCTCTCTCTCTCTCTCTCTCTCTCTCTCTCTCTCTCTCTCTCTCTCTCTCTCTCTCTCTCTCTCTCTCTCTCTCTCTCTCTCTCTCTCTCTCTCTCTCTCTCTCTCTCTCTCTCTCTCTCTCTCTCTCTCTCTCTCTCTCTCTCTCTCTCTCTCTCTCTCTCTCTCTCTCTCTCTCTCTCTCTCTCTCTCTCTCTCTCTCTCTCTCTCTCTCTTTTTTCTTTTTTTTTTTTTTGTAAGACTGGGATTCATAAGGGATGCCTAATGACATACCTAGTGAAACTGCAAGCAAGAGCTGTTATCCTACCTCAGCTCATCTGAAGCCTACACCTAGAAACTCATTTATTTCATAAGAGTATACTTTGAAACTAACACATTGGGAACTATCATATATTTAACTTATGTAAGCTAAGTTGAAACCTACTCCTAGATGCCCATTTATTTCATGAGTCTGTTATTATTTGCTTTAGAAGGAATAGCTTTTATTCATTAAAAAACATTAAGTAACAATCATATAAGGAACAGGATGAGCTTGTAGCCAGCTGTGTGCCATAGTCCTCATGTGAACAGTTGACCTGATCTCCCGTGTATCAATCTGTTGAGCGAACAAGTTCCAGATGCGAGTAAGCCTCGGAAGGAATGAACGCTGATGGAGTGATGTTCTCGAGAATGGCACTTCAAGCATGAGACTGTTGAAGGTTGAGAGCCTAGTGTTACGAGTGAGAACTACTGGTACTCCACGGAGTTGGGCCAAGTGCGGAACTTTGAGGATGTTGGCCTTGTACATGACAGTAAGACCAACAACGTCCCGACGGTGTTGCAGGCTCTGATGTTCAGACCGTTCCCACCAGACTTGGTCAAGACGAGAGATAAGCCTTCTAGCCCGTTTCTCTACTTTGTCCAACAGTCTGACAAAAGATGGGGGGGAAGGCAATCCAGGAAAGGGGTGCATACTCAAGATGGGAGCGAACTTGTGCTTCATATAAGATTTTGCATCCCTTGCTGTCAAGAAAATATGAGATGCGCCGTAGTGCTGTAAGTTTCCTGGCTGCCTTTTTAGCTAGGTTTAGCACATGGCTCTTCATTGTCATTGAAGAGTCGAACTTCATTCCTAAGATGTCAAATTCTTCTGTGAACTCAAGGGATTTGCCACCCATTTGCAGTTTTGTCCGATTCGCCATGTGCAGTCTAGTTATCATCATCGCTCGAGTCTTCTCAGCCGCAAATGTGACCTGCCATCTGCTACCCCAGGTAGAAATTGCTGAAAGTTTGTGATTAATGATTCTTGCAGCATTTAGCGTTTCCTCCTTCCTGTGTGTAAAGGTTAGAGTACAGTCATCAGCATAGGCTTGAGCTTCAGGAATGAGTTGAAGAAGATCGTTGAAATAAACATTCCATAGCAGAGGGCCAAGCACACTACCCTGTGGAACGCTGGCACCAATTGAGTGGCTATCGGATTCTGCTCCATTGAGGACTACCCTTAGAGTCCGTTCTTGAAGGTGGTCTTTTAATAACACAAAGATGGAGCCTGCAATGCCTAATGCTTGATGCTTCACTGCTAATCCAGAGTGCCAGACCCTATCAAAGGCTCCTGCTATATCTAGAGCAACAACACAGCTGATCTTGGACTCATCCAGTGACTGATGCCACTTAGAGGAGAGATTTAGCAAGATATCAGCAGCAGATCGGCCTTTTCTAAAACCATACTGTCGATCACACATTAGCCGATGACGGTCAAAAAATTATATCATTTGCTGAGCAATTAATGATTCTGGGATCTTGCCAGTAATAAAAAGCAGTGACACAGGTCTGTAGTTACCAACTACTGAGCGGCTCTTCTTTTTTTGTACTGGAACAACGTCTGCTTTCTTCCATAAGGCCCCCTCCCCGCTCAGCTCGTTGTCGCCGTGTGGGGGCTTCGTGGGCGGCTGCCGGAGTGTAATGCTCCTTGGGACAGTCCTCTGTCCTTTTCTAGCCTTGTGCTCCTGCTGCCGTCCTCTCCAATTCTGCTGGGCATCTTTTCCTTTTCCTTCTGTTTCGTTTTTCTCCCCCTCTTCTCCTATCTGCTTGCCGTTTCCTGCCGACCTTTTGCTCGTTCTGGTTCTTCCCTTGGACTTCTTCTATTTTGACGCCCGGGTGCTTGAGGAGGCATACTTTTGCACCCGTAGAACTGTAGTACCCGACGTCGAGAGCGAGGGGAACCTTTTATTGTCAATCCCCCTTTCGTCACTGAACCCGATCTCGACGGACTGTCGGTTTCTTAAGGTGGCGTTTGTGGGGCGTATACTCACGACGCACCCCTAGGAGGCCCTGACAAGATCGGCGATAGCTTCTTGTTGGGTGTCCTGCCTCTAATTGTGGCTCCATGGTGGGTGTGGGGGCACATTCGTGAATGAATTCTTCTTTCGTCAAGATGATAACCCCTGTTTCGGCTGCTTCTGGCTTACCTTCTCAGGCTCGTGGGGTGGGCGACCAAGCCCCCGAGTCGGTCCGTATTGGAAGACCGGGCTCTGTAGCCTCCGCTGCATTGGGCCCCGACCTTGCTCCTCCTTTGGCCTCTCTGACTCCTTCCCCTGGCTCCCCTCCCTCCTCTGTGGTTGGGTCGAGCCCCAAGCCCCCAGTGGTGACTACCTCGTCCCCTGGCGCGGCTCCTTCTCTAGTTGTAACTACTGCGCCTTTTAACCCCTCTCTCTCTGGGGGTTCTCACCGCCGTCCTCGTCACGGCCGCCCTCGCTCGATTCCTTCCAGTTCTGCTACCTATCAAGCCTTGTTTGGTCCCGCTTCGTGGGCCAAATATTTTGATCTCCTCCCTCTTGATTCTGCGCCTCCTGACGATTTCTCCCTCCATCGACATCTCATTGATTCCGTGGATGCCTCCATTACTTTCAACCCCACTCGTCTCGGTACACGTGTCGTTGCTGCTCCTTCTCAGGATGCTGCTTCCCGCTTGGCTGCCTTATCCTGCCTTGGCGAGACCCCCGTTCGGGTCTCGAAGAACGCTCAGTTGAATGCCAGTGTTGGCACTATTTTGCTCCCGCCCCATGTTGCGACCGGTGTTCGGGACCTGCGCGACTGCCACGACGATATTCGACATATCCTCGCTGCCCAGGGCCATTCTATTCTCCAGGTGGACACGTTTACTCGTCTCCCTCGTGGTAGTCGCCGTCAACCCCTCCGGGTTGTGAAGATTACCTTTGATGGTAGGACCCTTCCACCCTCTGTCATTCTTGCTGGTGCCAGGTGCTCTGTCCAGGAGTACATTCCTTCTCCTCGGCTCTGCAACAAGTGCTGGAGGTTTGGGCATGGTGCCCTCCGCTGCTCCGGGACTGTCTCTCTCTGTCCTTTGTGTGGTGGCGAAGGTCACTCTAAGTCGGAGTGCACTTCTCCCCAGGCTCGTTGCCTCAACTGCGGTGAGGCCCATCCTACCTTCTCCCGTGCGTGTGTCCATTACAAGCTTGAGGCAGCCGTCCTCAACCTGAAGCACCGGGAGCGTTTATCTTTTCCTGAGGCGAGGCGCCAGGTTCATCGGCTCCCGCTTTATGCTAATATCTCTTATGCTCGCGTGTTGCGCTCTTCCTCTCTTCGTCCTTCCCGCCTTCCTCAGACTCACAACCGTTTCCAGGCCTTGGACCCTGATGCGCCCACTGCCCCCTCCTCCGTTCCTTTGGGTTCTCTCCCGAAGGATCCTCCTCCTGGTCCTCTGTCTGGGGTTTCCCTTCCTTCTACCCAGTCTGTCGTGTCTTCTGTGTCTTCTTCCTCGTCCCCCTCCGATCCTCCTTCCCATCCTCTTCCTCCATCTATCGGCTCTCCCCACCGCCTGTCGGTGCCGGCGGATGTCCATCGCTCTCCTAACGGCCGTCGTGTGTGCTCTCGTTCGGCTTCTCCTGTTGAGACACTGGAATCCGTTGCCCGGTACGTAGTTGCTGGGAAACCGGTCTCTTTAAGTCAGAAACGTAAGCCTGGCTCCTCTCCTTCCTCTTCCCCGGCGGGTAAGAAGGCTTCGCTTTCTTCCTCAGCTCCTCCTTCTGGCTCTGTTGCTCCTTCCCCTCCCGTTTCAGTGCTTGCGCCCCCTGTTCCTGCTATGGAGGTTTCTTTGGCCCCTGCTTCCCTTTCGGTTGCTGCTCTTGCTGGGGTGTGCTCCCCTCTTTCTACTCCCCCTCTTCCTGCTGCTGTCCTTGACTGCTCCTCTCCGTTGTCTCCTCCTCTTCCTCCTCCTCCTCCTCCTCCGGACCCTGCCCGCCCACCTCTGATCTGTTCTCCCGTTTCCTTCCCTCCGTCTTTGCTCAGTTTACCCATGCCCCCTAACCCTGACTTTGCTGACCCTGATCCCGACCCTGATATTCTTTAACGTGCTCTGTTGCTCTTTCGCCTTTGTTTCTTCCTTGTTCTCTGTTTTTGTCCTTTCTCTTCTCGTCGTTGTCCATTCTTCAATGGAACGTTCGAGGTTATTACGCCAATTTCCTCGAACTCCAACTTCTGATTTCGCGGTTTACGCCCCTTTGTGTCTGTCTCCAGGAGCCAATGCTTGGTGCTCGTCCTGGTCGTTTTCGTGGCTATTCCTTTCTCTCCCCTCCCCCAGCCATTGCTGGGGCTTCTAATTCTTCTGCTCTCTTGATTCGGGCCGATGTTCCCTTTGTTCCTTTACTTTTTCCTTCGCCTCTCCATTGTTCTGCTGCTCGTATCTTTGTGGGGAAATGGTACACAGTTTGTTCCATTTATCTCCCCCCGAGTGTCCCGCTCTCTCTTCCTGATTTGAAACACCTCCTAGACTCCTTGCCGGAGCCTGTGCTCCTGCTGGGTGACTTCAATTGTCGTCATTCTCTTTGGGGTGACGTTCTGACGAATACCCGGGGTCGCCTCCTTGAGCCGTTTCTCCTCTCTTCTTCCCTGTCTCTTCTGAATTCTGGTGAGCCCACTCATTTGGACTCTCGGACTCGCACCCTTTCTTGTCTTGATCTTTCTCTCTGCTCTTCTTCTCTTTACTTAGATTTCACGTGGCAGGTTCTTGATGACCTCCATGGAAGTGATCATTTCCCCATCCTTGTTTCCTTTTTCTCTTTTCGCCCTTCCCTCTCCTTCCCTAGGTGGCAGTTTGCTAAGGCAGACTGGACCCTTTTTACCCTCAGTGCTGCTCTCTCTGACCTCTCCCTTCTGCCTCTCTCTCGCGCTCTCCTTTTTCATGACACTGTCTTCAACGCTGCCCTCCGCTCTATTCCTCGCTCTTCCTCTCGGGGTCCACGGAAGTGCGTTCCCTGGTGGAATGCGGACTGTGCTCGGGCTGTCCGCTGTAAGCGTGCAGCCTGGAAGAGGCACCGCCGTAGGCAGACGACCGATTCTTTTCTTTTCTTTCGAAAAGCGAGTGCGGTGACCCGTAGGGCCATCCGTACGGCTAAACGTGAATGTTGGGCATCTTATGTCTCAACAATTACGTCCGAGACCCCTCTGGCCCAGATCTGGAAGCGTATCCGCAAGATAGCGGGTAAGTTCGTTCCCGATGTTTCACCGGTCCTTCACCTCCATGATACTCTTGTGGCGGACCCGTTGCGGGTCGCTTCCGAACTGGGTTCCCACTTTTCTTCTGTTAGCTCTGGTCTTCATCTTCCCCAATCTTTCCTTCTTCGTAAACCTGTCCTTGAGTCTCGTCCTTTAGATTTCTGCACTCATCTTCAGCTTCCCTATAATGATCCCTTCTCTCTCTCTGAACTTCGTTGTGCCCTGGCCCTCTGCGGTTCTACGGCGGCGAGCTCCGATGGTATTCATTATGAGATGCTTCGCCATCTCCCTCCGAGCACGTCTCAGTATTTACTGAGTCTGTATAATCGGATCTGGGAGTCGTCGTCAGTGCCTGAGGACTGGCTCGATGCCGTTGTCCTCCCTGTTCGCAAACCGGGGTCTCTGGGTACTTCCTCTAAGGACTTTCGCCCTATTGCTCTCAAAAGTTGTGTCTGCAAACTCTTTGAACGTATGGTTAACGTTCGTCTGATGTGGTTCCTGGAACACCATCACCTTCTCTCCCCTTCTCAATTTGGTTTCCGCAAGTGCCGCAGCACGACAGATGTCCTGGTGAACTTGGAGGTCTATATTCGTTCTGCTTTTGCTGCGAAGACCTCCGTTGTTGCCGTCCTTTTTGACCTAGAAAAGGCTTACGACACCAATTGGCGTTATCATATCCTATCTCAACTTCATTCTTTTGGCCTTCGTGGTCATCTCCCTCTCTTTCTCCGCAGCTTCCTCTCTCGTCGTTCCTTTCGGGTGCGCCTTGGTACCGCTCTCTCTCCCTCTTTTCAGCAATACGAAGGTGTGCCCCAGGGTAGTGTTCTGAGCACTACTCTTTTTCTGGTTGCCCTCAATGGTCTTCTTTCCTCTCTTCCTTCTGGTGTCTTCTCCGCTCTCTATGTCGATGATCTTACCCTTTGTTGTCAGGGTGATGATTCGCCTCTCCTTCAACGCCGGCTTCAACTTGCAATTGATGCCGTGTCGTCTTGGGCCACAGGTCATGGCTTCAAGTTCTCTACTTCTAAGACTTGTGCCATGACTTTTACGCGGAAACGGGTTGTTCTTCGTCCCTCTTTGTCACTTTATGGTCATCCCCTTGAATACAAAGATTCCTGAAGCTTTTGGGGTTATTCCTTGACACTCGTTTGTCTTGGTCTCCCCATATCTCTTACCTCCGTGTTGAGTGCTCTAAGGCCCTTACCCTCCTTCGGGTCTTGTCCCATACTTCTTGGGGGGCAGATAGGCGCACTCTCCTTGCTTTACATTCCTCTCTCGTCTTGTCTAAGCTCGATTATGGTTGCCCTGCTTACTCGTCTGCTTCTCCTTCTACTCTTTGCCGTCTTGATGCTTTGCACCATACTGGGTTGCGCCTCAGTTCTGGTGCCTTTCGTTCGACTCCCATCCTTAGCTTGTATGTTGACACTGGCTTCCTGTCTCTCCAGGACCGCCATGATCGCTACTGTCTTCGCTATCTTGCGCGGTCCTTGCAACATCCTTCCTCTCGCCTCTGTCGTGCTTTAACTTTTACCCCTCCTGCGGTTCCTGTTCCTCTTCACCACCTCCCTCTTTCTGTCCGGTTATCTCGCCTACAGGATTCTCTCTCCGTTTGTATTTTTGATGTTTCTCCTCGTGTTGTTCCTTCTTTGCCCCCGTGGAGGGTCCCTCTTCCGCGGTTTTGTACTTCCTTGACCCGTATCACTAAAGCTTTTACCCCTCCTACGGTTCTAAAACGCCTTTTCCTCGAGCACTTTTCTTCTCACTCCCGCTCCGTTTCTGTCTTTACCGATGGGTCTAAGTCAGCGGACGGTGTTGGCTACTCTGTTGTTTTTCCTGATCGCACTTATATGTGTCGCTTGCCTCCGGAGACTAGCATCTTTACAGCGGAACTTTATGCTATTCTCTATGCTCTTCGTCTCCTGCTTTCTCGTTGTCAGTCTTCCTTTGTGGTTGTTGTTGACTCTCGTAGTGCCCTCATGGCTCTCGGGTCCTTTAATCCGGTTCATCCAGTAGTTGTCGAGATCCAGCACTGGCTGTTTCTCGTTCACAGTAAATTTAAGTCGGTTGAGTTTTGTTGGGTTCCCAGCCATATTGGTGTGTCTTTAAATGAGCGTGCGGATGCTGCCGCTAAGGAAGCTGTCCGCTCTTGTCCCATCTCTCGTAAAGGCATTCCGTATTCCGACTTTTACCCAGTTATCCATTCCTCAGTCCTTACCCGTTGGCAGGCTTCTTGGTTGTCTGTTACTGGTAACAAGCTACGTACTCTTAAATGTTGTGTTTCCTCGTGGCCGTCCTCCTACCACCGTAACCGGCGGTGGGAAACAGCTTTGGCGAGGTTGCGTATTGGCCATACTCGCTTAACCCATGGTCACTTGATGGAGCGCCGCCCTGCTCCTTATTGTCCTAGTTGCATTGTCCCTCTTACGGTCGTGCATGTCCTTCTTGAATGTCCTGACTTCCAGGACGAGCGTGTGTCTTGCTTTCCGACCGCCCCTCGCGGTCACCTGTCCCTCGATAGAATTCTTGGTGACTCGGATACTTTTGATATCGTTCGCCTTATGCGTTTTTGTTCTCGTATTGGCATCCTTGGTGATATTTAGCGCCCTCTGATTATTTTGCGTATTTGATGGTGCTACATAGCCTTCCCGGTTTGGTGCCTTCTTTTGATAATTACTTACTTACTTTCTTCCATAAGGAGGGCCAAATTCCTTGAACTAGGCACAGTTGGAAGAGGCGCGTGAGTGGTGGAGCCAACAGGTCAGCGCAGCAGCGTAGTAGTCTTGGACTGACCTTATCTGGCCCCACAGCTTTGCTTGTGTCTAGCATGTTAAGGAGATGGAGAACTTCAGCATGATTTATAACCACTTCAGTCAACTTTGACACAGTGCATGGGGCAAGATGTGGAGGCTGACGTTCAGGATCAGGGACCTGCATCTTGGAAGCAAAGTGGTTTGCCAGTAAATCAGCCTTCTGATTGCTGGTTGCCACAGTACCATCTTCTCTGTTTAGAGGTGGGATTGTGTCCTCAGATGAGTATCCCTGCCGATCCTTCACCAGGGACCACCAGACCTTGGATCCAACCCTTCCAGATGCAAGTTTTCTTCGAGTTTCGGATTCCCATCTGGATATAGCCCACTTTTGAACTTCTTTCATTATTCGACAAGATTGTCTATGAATGTTTCTGTTATGAGCCGAGGGATGCCGTTTAAATCTCCTCCAGGCCTTGTTTTTGGCTTCAGCTGCCATCCGGCACCGATATCCAAACCAGGGCTGATCAGTGGGCTTGGTCACATACTGCCGGTGAGGGATATGCCTGCACTGGAGGTCCAGTATATGACTGGTGAAAGCGTTTACTTGGCTGTTCACGTCCCCCTGGAGCAAGGCATTCCAATCAGTTACTTCAAGCTCTGACCGTAGGGCTGGCCAGTTCCCTCTGTCCCAAAGCCAGGTAGTACGAACAGATTTTTCACCTCGATCTGTCGGGATAGCCAGTGTAGTAAAGACAGCCTGGTGGTCTGAAGAACCAACATATCCCAGAGGTCTGCAATTAACAATATTTGCAGGAAGGTCAGTTACGACAGGATCAAGGGACGAGCCTGATATGTGGGTAGGAAAGCTAACAAAATTTTCAAGGTTAAAAACTGCTAAGAGTTCATCAAAATCCCTCTGTATAAGATACTGGTTGAGGTCACCTACAATTATAATGTGCTGACAGTTGTGCTGCATTAGCAGGGCGTCTAGGTTGTCCATCAGGAAGGTGATTGGAGAAGCACCCTGCCATTGAGGTCTGTACATTGCACATAAGAGAATTGAGGTACCTGGATTTAAGCATACTTTGAAGAACATAATTTCAAGATGACCAAAGAATGACCACATCAATGTGTTGTGCATACACAGATTTGCTGGTGCACACTGCAACACCCCCTCCTTGACCCTGCCTATCTCGGCGCAACCATGAGGTATAACCGGCAATTGTAGCAAAGTTCTCAGGGGGCCTGTCATCTAGAAATGTTTCTAGCACAACAACCACATCAGGACGATGAGTGTTCACAAAGCTGTGTGTGAGATCGCCAACATTGGTCATGAAGCCTCTGATGTTGGCAGACGCAGACAATATGCTGATCGATTGACTCCTCATGTCTGCAAGTTGTTTGAGAATGCAGCTGTGTATGGTGGCAGACTTCGTAGCTGCTGTGCTGGTGGAGTGTATATCTGCTGTGCTGAGTAAGGCACAATGACACCTTCAGGGATTGGGTATGGATAGTAAGGGTGCTGACGAGTAAGAGTATGCACCAAGTCTGAGTATTTCTGAGATTGATCCGAGATAAGGTCTCTGAACATTTGTTCCTGTCTATCTAGGACCCTTTTGGTACGACAAGTGTCCTGTTGATGACCTGTTCGGTGGCAGTAATTACACCTGAGATCACTTCGACAGGTATCAGCTGTATGCCCTCTGCGATTGCATTTAGAGCAGGGGCTTACTTTAACGCTGGGAGGTTGACTGCCAGAGCTAGGCCTCTGATTCAGGTGATGAGACCAATGCTGAGTGTGCTGCTGTTGGTGTTGTTCAGGGCCTTGTTGAGGTAGGTGATGCAGTGCCTGGTTATGTTATGGCTGAGGGTGTGGAGGCCGGTGTTGTTGTTCAGGGCCTTGTTGAGGTAGGTGATGCAGTGCCTGGTTATGTTGTGGCTGAGGGTGTGGAGGCCGGTGTTGTTGTTCAGGGCCTTGTTGAGGTAGGTGATGCAGTGCCTGGTTATGTTATGGCTGAGGGTGTGGAGGCCGGTGGTGTTGTTCAGGGCCTTGTTGAGGTAGGTGATGCAGTGCCTGGTTATGTTGTGGCTGAGGGTGTGGAGGCTGGTGTTGGTGTTGTTCAGGGCCTTGTTGAGGTTGGGAATGAAGTGCCTGGTTATGTTGTGGCTGAGGGTGTGGAGGCCGAGAACGCTGAGTAGGACGAATACGTCTTCGACCACTCCTTCTAGGCCTATATTGACTAGTTGAATTTTGATTTGGCCCTTGTACTGGTACAGTGGGCACCGCTTCATTGACAGCTGTAGATGTCGGTACCAGTGTGTCTGAATTGGCAGGAGTGGAAGTCACACTGGGTATTGTATTCAAACTTCTGTGTGTTTCCTCAGTTGGTGGCAACAAAGATGTATTTGGAAGACCTGCAGATGGATTTGCAGATTCGGAGTTGCGGTTCAAATTTTCCTGTGAGGCTTTATGTTGGATAGATTCCCACCCAGCTTTAGCCTCGGAGTTACTAGCAATGTGATTAGACCAGCAACTGTCAACCTCGGCACTATGTGCAGAGCAGCTTGTGTCTGTTGTTGATACTGTGTTCTGATTTTCACACACTGCCTTGAAGGAGTCAATGAGCCCCAGAATGTCAATTAGAGCCTCCCTATGTTGGAGAAACTTCTGGGAGAGTTTGTAAAACTGAATAAAATCAGCCTGTTGATCAGTAGATGTGTCTGCTAAGAAGGAATTTGTCAGGTCATGCTGTGGTGCAAAGTCAGATTCCGTGTCGTACTCCAAAGGATCATCAATCCCCCACTGGGTCCTGAGATCTGGATCTTGAGTACAGCAGAAGTCAGTGTCTGTCTTGCACTGTGTATGACAAATGTTAGGACACTTATCCTCCCTGCACTGAACAAACTCTTTCTTCCTTGTAGTATACCCACAAACACAACAGAAATATTGTGGAAGATATCCAGACACAGATCTAGGTTTCAAGATCTTAATATGATTCGACATAGTTACGCCCAGAAAAAGTGTCACTCTAGGCAAGCACAGCCAGGTGCGACACCCGGCAGAAAGCAACCCGTTCTCGCAAATTCGTAAAGTCAATATTGACTTATTAACTACGTGCATAGGTGATATACTAAACATAATAGATACCCTTAAAAAGATTCATAGAAAACACCAACCTTACCTAACCTTCTTAGTATCTTAAGATAAGCATCTTATTGCTTCGTAATTACAATTATTACTTAATCTATACCTATTATAGGTTAGGTAATAATTGTAATTACGAAGCAATAAGATGCTTATCTTAACTTACTAAGTAGGTTAGGTAAGGTCGGTGTTTTCCATGAATCTTTTTAAGGGTATCTATTATGTTAAGTATGTCACCTATGCACATATTTAATAAGTCAATATTGACTTATTAAATTTGCGAGAACGGGATGCAGAGAGAGAGAGGCCAGTCAGCTGACCTGACCGTTGGGACTCGGTGGGGGAGGGGGGGGCCTGGCGCTATCCAGTCCTCACTGTAAACACGCACCACAAAAACACTAAAATCACAATGATTACATAGATTTCACTGTCAGAACACTATCCACAACGATCTCTGAGTATTCACACACGTCACACGCAAAGCACAGATTGCAGCGAGCTGATAAACACCGACAATTTTCAAAACAACAACAGCGCCAAGTAGCCGCACAACCTCCCCCTCTCCAAGTCAGACCCCCCCTCTCTCTCTCTCTCTCTCTCTCTTTCTCTCTCTCTCTCTCTCTCTCTCTCTCTCTCTCTCTCTCTCTCTCTCTCTCTCTCTCTCTCTCTCTCTCTCTCTCTCTCTCTCTCTCTCTCTCTCAATCTCTCTCTCAATCTCTCTCTCTCTCTCTCTCTCAATCTCTCTCTCAATCTCTCTCTCTCTCTCTCTCTCAATCTCTCTCTCAATCTCTCTCTCAATCTCTCTCTCTCTCTCTCTCTCTCTCTCTCTCTCTCTCTCTCTCTCTCTCTCTCTCTCTCTCTCTCTCTCTCTCTCTCTCTCTCTCTCTCTCTCAGAACTCCAGTCTGCCCTGGCCCTATTCAGTTCTACGACGGCGGACTCAGATGATATTCATTATGGGATGTTTAACCATCTCCCTCTATGCACGCTTCAGTATTTACTGAGTGTTTATAACCAAGTATGGAAGTCGTCGTCAGTCCCTGAGGACTGGCTTAAGGCGATTGTTCTTCCTGTTCGGAATCCTGGTTCTCTAGGGTCATCCCCAAGAGACTAACGCCCCAGTGCTCCTACGAGATGTGTCTGCAAAGTCTTTGAGTGTATGGTCTATGTCCGTCTGATGTCGTTCTTGGAACGCTGCCACCTCCTTTTCCCTTCTCAATTTGGCTTTCGCAAGTGTTGCAGCACGAGTGCTGGCCTCGTGAACTTGAAGGTCTATATTCGTACTGCCTTTGCTGCGAAGACCTCTGTTGTTTCTGTCCATTTTTTTTACTTGGAAAAGGCATATGACACCACCTGGCGATATCATATTCTGTCCCAACTCCATTCTTTTGGTCTTCGTGGTAATCTCCTTCTTGTCCTCCAGAGCTTCCTCTCTCGTCGATCCTTTCGAGTGTGGCTTCTTGAGGTTATCTTGAGATGATTTCGGGGCATTTTTTTTTTTTAGTGTCCCCGCGGCCCGGTCCTCGACCAGGCCTCCACCCCCCAGGAAGCAGCCCGTGACAGCTGACTTACACCCAGGTACCTATTTTACTGCTAGGTAACAGGGGCATAGGGTGAAAGAAACTCTGCCCATTGTTTCTCGCTGACGCCCGGGATCGAACCCAGGACCACAGGATCAAAAGTCCAACGTGCTGTCCGCTCGGCCGAACGGCTCCCTACCACTCTTGGCTTGGTACCACTCTCTCTCTGCCTCTATTCGGCAATACGAAGGTGTGCCCCAAGGTAGTGTTCTGAGCACTACTCTTTTTCCTGGTTGCCCTCAATGGTCTTCTTTCCTCCCTTCCCTCTGACATTTTATCCACTCTTTATGTTGACGATCTTACCCTCTACTGTCAAGGTGATGACTCGCCTTTCCTCCAACGGCTGCATCAACTTGCGATTGATGCGGTGTCATCCTGGGCCACCAATCATGGCTTCAAGTTCTCTCCGGGAAAGACTTGTGCTATGACCTTTACTCGGAAGCAGGTCATCCTTCGATCCCCCCCTCTGTCGCTTTATGGTAATCCTCTTTCGTATAAGGATTCTGTTAAACTTCTGGGGTTTAATCTTTGACACTCGCTTGTCCTGATCTCCCCATATTTCCTACCTCAGAGTTGAATTAACTTACCTTAAGGCCCTTAACTTACTTAAGGTCATGTCCCATGCTTCCTGGTGAACTGATCGTCGCATGCTCCTCTCTTTACATTCCTCTCTTGTGCTGTCTAAACTCGACTATGGCTATCCTGCTTACTCGTCTGCCTCTCCCTCAACTCTTTATCGTCTTGATGCTCTTCACAATACTGGGCTCCTTCTTAGCTCCGATGCCTTTTGTTCGACCTCTGCACAGATCTTGTATGTAGAGACCGGCCTCCGGCTTCTACAGGATCGCCGTGATCGCTACTGTCTTCGCTATTTGCGCGGTCCTTACAACACCCTCTCTCTCCCTTAAGTCATACTTTGACCGTTGCCCCCTCCTATGGGCTATGTTCCCTTTCACCACCTTCCCCTTTTGGTACAGTTGTCTCGCTTCCAAGGTTCTTTCGAGTCTTGTTGCCAACGTTTCACCTCGTTTCATTCCGTTCTTGCTCCCCATGAAGGGTCCCTCTTCTTAGGTTTTATGACTAAGGTTTTTAGTCCTCCTACAGCTCTGAAAAGCATTTTCCTTGCTCACTTTTCTTCACACTTCCGCTTCATCTCCGTCTTCACAGATGGGTACAAGTGTGTTGAGGGTGTAGGCTACTCAGTTGTGTTTCCTGACTGCACCTATGTGTCGCCTGCCTCCACAGACTAGCCTCTTCACTTCTGAACTTTATGCATTTTAATTTGCTCTTCGTCAACTGCTTTCTCGCTGTGATTCTTCCTTTGTTGTTGTAATTAACTCTTGCAGTGCTCTCATGGCTCTGGAGTCCTTTAATCCGGTCAATCCTGTGGTTGTCGAAATTCAATACTGGCTGTTTCTTATTTCCAGCAGATTTAAAACAATCGGGTTTTGCTGGGTTTCTAGTCATGATGATGTTTTCTTAAATGAGCGTGTGAACGCTGCCAATAAGGAAGCTATCCGCGCCTGTCCCATCTCCTGTAAAGGTATTCCTTATTCCAACTTCAACCCAGTTATTCACTCCTCAATCCTTGCCCATTGGCAGAATCGTTGGTCTTCTGTTACTGGTAACTAGCTCTTAAGGGTAGTGTGTCCTCATGTCCTTCCTCCTACAACAATAACTGGCGGTGGGAAACGGCTCTGGCGAGGTTGGGTATTAGCCATACACGCTTAACCCACGGTCACTTAATGGTGACCGTGACTCCCCATTTTACCCACAGCGACCTTCAATGTCCCGGGGGACGTCACCCATCCCGCCTCATGTGCGACCATTCCCTACCCCTCTCTCTCTACCGTTGTTGATATACACCTGTCCCATACTTACCACCCTCCTTTTACCCCCGAGACCCACAACATCCCCACATTTTAGTATCACGTCCGCACATTTTGGGATCCCATCCATTTTTGCATCACGTCCGTTTTTTCCCGCTCACCCTTTTACCCTCAGCGACCCTCAACGTCCCGGGGACGTCACCCATCCCGCTTCATGTGCGACCATCCCCTCTCCATCTCTCTACGTTGATGTACACTGCTCCAATACTTTCCACCCCCTCATTTTTACCCCCCTCCCCCGAGACACACAATGTCCCCGCGACAGAACCCGTCACACTCTACGGACTCCCCCACCCACTTTTGACTAGGACCGAGTTCGATCCCCAAGGTTCTTCTCAGGCTCGGGATGGTTCTAGTCTCAATTTACCCTACTAGGAGCCGGTTGGCCGAGCGGACAGCACGCTGGACTTGTGATCCTGTGATCCTGGGTTCGATCCCAGGCGCCGGCGAGAAACAATGGGCAGAGTTTCTTTCACCCTATGCCCCTGTTACCTAGCAGTAAATAGGTACCTGGGTGTTAGTCAGCTGTCACGGGCTGCTTCCTGGAGGTAGAGGCCTGGTCGAGGACCGGGCCGCGGGGACACTAAAAAGCCCCGAAATCATCTCAAGATAACCTCAAGATAACCTTACTAGTATTTAGTATCATTGTTATGGGACCATGCCACTGGAGGTCGTTCACAACTTTTTGAGTTATACTAAATGTTTTTAAATGAGTTAGTTTGAATCAGAAATGTAATCCAATGTGGTGTCGTCCAGTACTTGGCCCGCCACATCCCAAGGACTGCCTGTCACCCTCGTTTAATTCTGTTCACTCTTTCCTAAAAAAGAAACTTCTCTGTTCCTAACAATTACACGTATTAACACAGCTAGTTTGATTAAGTTCTGCAAACAGACGAATATAATTGACATGTACATTGCTTCCTTGCAATGTTGATGATTATTGACATTGGTAATGCACGAATAAAAATGTTTACCTTTTGTTACATGATTATATTACCTGGAGTCTAGACTCATGACAGCTGTTAACTAGTGAAAAGGTACCTTATTTGACGAGTAATAATATGAATTGCCCTAGACATCTCTTCAGAGCACTGTTGTCCACTAAACACTACCACCACGTTAAATTATCAGTAAGGATTAGTGTGTGCTCATCGTGTGTCGACTCATCTTGAGAAAACTCATTTTAACCAGCCAACTGGGAAGATGATGGGGGCGGAGGGCATGTGGCAGCACCAACATGCTCTCTGGCACTCCCTCTCACTCAAACTGCAACCGCGTGTCGTACTGGACAAGACTCGTTTCGCTCCCGGCAACTGAGCGGATAGAACACTGGATGCGTGATCCTGTGATCCCGGGCCCCCGGCGTGAAACAATGGGCAGAGTTTCTTTCACCCTGATGCCCCTGTTACCTAGCAGTAAAAAGGTACCTGGGAGTTAGTCAACTGTCACAGGCTGCTTCCTGGGGGTGGAGGCCTAGTCGAGGACTGGGCCGCGGGGACACTAAAGCCCCGAAATCGTCTCAAGTTAACCACCCCACAATGTTGTTCTTTTAGACCATTGTTGCGATTGTCACATGTTCAGATCCAGCTTCTCTATTGATTCTTGCCAGTCTTCTTTTCAGCTGGGTTTTGCAAATGACTTAGGTTGTAAAATATATGTTCTCTGGCAACACTTTGTCCAGTTACATGAACGATATTGCTGTAAGCAGTTGATTCAGTGGTGCTTCACGGGTGAAGCACCACTGTTGCTGTAACAGGGCGGAGCCTGGCCCAGAGTTCTTTTAAGGCATGTGGAGAATGAGTAGTGACTCCAGGCAGGTCGCAACGGCTCAGCGGTGTGTGATCTCTGCTCAAGACGGTGCAAGTCACGACGGCTCAGCGGTGTGTGACCTCCTCTCATGGCGGTGCAGGTCACGACGGTTCAGCGGTGTGTGACCTCCGTTCATAATGGTGCAGGTCACGATGGCATATCGGTGTGTGACTTCCGTTCACGAGGGTGTAGGTCACGACGGTTCAGCTGTGTGTGACCTCCTCTCATGGCGGTGCAGGTCACGACGGTTCAGCGGTGTGTGACCTCCGTTCATAATGGTGCAGGTCACGATGGCATATCGGTGTGTGACTTCCGTTCACGAGGGTGTAGGTCACGACGGTTCAGCTGTGTGTGACCTCCGTCCATTATGGTGCAGGTCACGATGGCTCAGTGGTGTGTGACCTCTGTTCATGGTGATGCAGATGTGCCGAGCGTGATCCATATTCTAGATCATTCAAGCAAAATTGTCAAACCATAGGATAACAGACTCTCCTTAATTATGTATATTCGAATGCGCTTTGGCCAAAAAAGGCCGTAATTTGAAAATGAAAAATAATTTAAAATAAAATTTTTAGTTTTGTTTTCCAAAACAACAAGATAAGAGTCCTCTGGTAGGTTAGGATGACAGTAAGTGCTACCTCAAAACGATCTCAAAACGTCATGAAAACTGTTAATTTAAAGTTTCCTCTCCTAACCTAACAGCCTAAGCCAGGGGACCCAAAATAGAAAACATGACAGTACATCACTCTCGCGAGCCGATTCCATTTTCAATTACGTTTTTTTTTTAAGCCTGAGTGCGAATACGAGCAAAAAGCAGCGTGATTTGTAAGAGGATGGATTGAACAAATTAATTAAAATTACTCACTCTTTAGTAGTGCTAAATGTTGACTAAGAACGGGTTTGTCTTTCAAAAAGGTAACAATATGTCTCAGTTTTTATTTAGATGCTATCAATAAAAATAATACTTATAATGACTTGGAACATTTTTTCCCCCATTTATTGTGACCCAAATAATAATTTCTCTGCACTAGCAAGAACAATTCACAAAATGTGTCCTATTAAAATGGAAATTTGGATTCTCCCACAAGAACAAATTAGAAAAAAAACTTTATATCTTAACCAGCATGACAAGAAAGTTAATTGATAGTAAATTCAATATGGACTAATAATCACTCATCTAAAACTTTGAGAGATGAGCAGACAGCGAAGGTCGTTAGCGTCTCCATCACTTTGCGAGACATGACTTGATATGAAATGACTGTCCACTTCCTCTACTTCAGTTCTGTATATACTTTTGGGTATGTTTTGGGTTTTCCAACCACTTGAACTGATCGAAAGAGTGACGGTCTCGCTTCTTGCTGGTCAGCGTTTGATCCCCGATGGTCTAAGTGGTTGAACCATTTGTGGGGTATTTTCTAGCAGGCATTTAATTGTTTTTTTTCTTGATTCATTGATTTCTTGAATTTACTTTAATTTATTTAGATTACTTCCAAGTGCACTGCATTTTAAAAGTTATCCTATTAGAAGGTTACCTGATCATAAGTGGAGGGGGATTATATGTTCATAGCCTATACCACTAATAATGGATATAAATAAACTTCTGAATAATGTGTGTTAGTATTACAGACAACAATGGGTTAATAAGTTATATATTATTGAGAGTTTATAATCCTCCGTATCAACCTACAATGGCTTTGGGCCCTAGAGAGGCCACGCCAGACCGACAACCAGAGTACATCTCCATAGTCTTCTGTGACTGATGGATGCATACTACTATTGGTCTCAGCTGTTCAGTGGTGTGAGAGCTGTTCCTCCAACATCAGACTGGTTTGCCACATGTGGTCCGTCGAGGACCGAGGTTAATTTTTTTATTTTTTTTATTTTTATAAAAGAAATATACAAAGTATAGCACAAGATACAAGACATGAACAGAAGAACAAGAACATTACAAAACATAAGTAGAAACACAGGCATAAAAGAACATTGCAGTACAAGACCCTAGAAACTCCAGGGACAAAAGACCGAATACAAAATTAAACATAATAATGGACATACAACAAACAGACGCATACGGTCATGGAAAGACACAACAACCATACACAGAATACACCAGACACGCATACATATACAAAATTAGATTTTTATAAAAGAAATACACAATACACAAACCAGACAATAGAAAACAAATCATACAGACATACAGGACAAACATAGCAAAGTGCGAAAACACGGATGCAAACGAAACATACACAACAAAAACCAAGAAGAAAACACACAAAATAAGGCACAATAAGAAAACCCCGAAACGGGCACTGGATGGTTACACACCCACACACACCAACAAACAGAATGTTACAAATAAAGATCACGACATAAATAACATAAAACACAACACAAACACACACACCAAGTGCATAGCACAAAACAGACAAGAAAACAAGCCATGCAGGGGCAAGAACAATACCCACACCACCCACACGCACAGACAAGGTCACCCACCTGTGCACGCAGGCACCGGGGAAACATTACGCACAATACAGACAGAAACCAAACACACCAATAAACCAATCACTCATACTTCTCCGGGTACTCCCGAGCAGGAAACCGCAAACAATAAGCCTCCCAAACAAGTTGGAGACCGTCAGAAATCGGACACCCAGGAGTCGCAGTAGGCCGAGGCATCGAATTCGGCACTGCCGAGACAAAACACTGCGCACTTGGAACCCAGATGGTAGAAGGGCACCAGGGAACAGGATGCACTGAGTCAGTACACTGAAAAGTCATAGTTGTCGTAGATCCGTCGAGCACCCCTCCGGTCGACAGGACAAAAGGGACAGGTTTCCCCCGAGGACGCTGAGCACACGGGCGCACACTGGGAAGCACATCTGACTGCACTGCAGGCCGCACACTGGCCCGCCCACTAGGGCGTGCACACCGTTGGGTGTCAGGAACCGCACCGAGACCCGCGGAGGGTGTCTCCGCAAGGGCCCTAGAGCCCCCACCAACTGGAACAGGAGCAGAGGCACCCTGCTTCACATCCTTCGTCAACACCACCACAAGGTCGCTCTTACCAGGGGCAACAGCCCACTGAGGGGAGCCACCAGCAGGAGGCACAGCATCCAACTCAGAAGGCAACACAGCGTCGGCCACATCATCATCCTCCATTTCATCCCGCTCCTCTGCCCACGACCGGCGAGGTGACGCACTCCGAGCCGAGCGACGGCGCTTAAACAGAGGCTGCTGAGCTGTCACCCCCAACAAGCGGTGTCCCAGAAGAACCATCGACAGGAACGGAGACCGGAGTCGGAGAAGGAAGAGACACAACAGGTGGAAGGGAAGATGTCAGCACACTTGAGGAATCCAGGGATGGCGACGGAACCTGCTGAATAGAAGAGGTACTCTTCAACGATGAAACTCCCAGAGGCGACGAGGCAGAAGACGTGGGCGGAGACACACATACCACCGCACCATCAGCCCCGGGAAGCACACTGCCTCCAGCAGGAGACTCGGGCACCACCCCTACAGCATCCCCCAAGGTCACCGGATGCGGATGCACTTCCACATGCATCGAACGATGAAGGTCCGAAACAGGCGCCCCTAGGTCCCCCGAGCTCACCGGCGGGGCAGACACATCCGGTCCAGACGTATCGACATCCGGAACCGCCGCAGGACCCACACCAGGCACGAGCACAGAGCGAGAATCCGCCGGGGAGTCCACACGTACAGATAAGCAAGGAAAATCATCCTCTAGGAAAACTGAAGGGACATCTGTATGAGGAGCGTCACAACCGGCCGCGACGTGGCCCTCAGCACCACACCGGAAACACGTCCGGGTCTGCCCCTGATAGAAGGTCCTCAGAGACAGCCCACGATATGAGACCCTGGACGGTATAGGGCTTGTGAGCCGCATGACAAGCGTGCGTGAACCCAGTCGGACCCCCTTCAGTCGGCCCGCACTCAAAGTGTTGAACCGGTGCTTCACCACCGACCCAAACCGCGTAAACAAGGCCATGAGGGCCGCCTCGGGGAAGGTCACCGGCACGCTGTGAATACTCACAAACGTCAAGGCCCCCCAGGGATCAGAGATCTCTACAGACACAGCCGAATCCGGAAGAGGAAGCGTGCGGCCATTCCAGCGGGCCACAAACTCCCGGTATACAGTTGACTTGGCGAACGACACCGCAACACGGGCGGGCGACAACTTCCCTAGGCCCAGGAGCTCGGGGACGTCAACACGGAGGACGTCGAGGAGGGCAACTTCTACAACGGGCCAACCCACATCAGCAGAAAAATCCAGCCGCACTGTGTCTAGTCTTCTGATACGGCTAGTACCAGCCCCGTCCATACTGGCAGGTGGGGCCCCGACCAGCGGGAGCTCCACACCCCCCCACAGCAACCGCCACTCAGCAACGGCAAACGACCACTCAGGACCGAGGTTAATGGAGACTTGGTTGTCCTTGTTAGAGCAATTAAGCGTCTGTACAGGTTATGTAGTTGTTAAAGCTCTCTGGGATTTCTACAATTCGTTAAAGGTTATCTGCCAAATATTTACACAGTATCAAATGCATAACAATGTAATCAATGATTGTATCATACATGAATGGTAATTGTTTAATTTATGAAACCAGGCTTACCCTTGTTTGGGTGTTCTCAGGCGGCCTAACCAAATAATCTATCTAATAGTTATCAATGACCACACAATACTAAAAGACATGGGGATTAATCGGATACTCAGCACTTCTCGTTATTGATCTTGAGGTCTCTGTGGCAAATCATTGTTGGGCGATTGTTATTCAAGATCTTTGCAGTGTCACTTGTCGGACCTCACCAGAAGTCTCTTGTTTACATACAAAACGTTCTGGCTGCCTCCTCCCTAGGAGCAGCATCTCCAAAAATCTGGTTTTCTTTGTCTTTATTGACAATAGGAGGGAGCCTTTAATTTTATAGAATATTTCATTAAGTTATAGCATAGAATTTTTTTCTATTAATTATAATACTTAGACTGGTAGTTTAATGAATATTTGTGGTGTTAAATGAATGTAAATTGATGACATCACTGTCGGAAAATCCGACACCATTTAATAATCATACAGATAATAGCTGTATTGTATAAACAAGTTACCCATAGAAAACGTAACTTGTAGTGGAATTACCGTCTATAGAAAACGGGATATCATCACCACATACTATTATATTCTCCACCTATTATGGTGGGAATTATTCTTAAATACATTAGTCTTTGGACTTTACCATCATAAAAACATCTTATATAAATTAACTTAATTATCAATATTAAAGTAGAGTAAATGTGACCCTTCTATCACTTTCTGACATTTGGACAATGTAGGCCAGGCGTCAAGGAGGAAGGAGGGGTAGGCATTGTTGTGTCACATCCGAGACGCGTGGAGCAAATTCGGCTCCTATCATATCTGGACAATGTCGGCCAGGCGTCAATAGTGCGGAGTGTTAGATGCAGCCATTGTTTATACTAGACCAGAGGCTCACGGGAGCAAATTCGGCTCCTGTTAAATTTACTTGGACGTAGTGTTATGGAAACTAAAAGTGTACCATTATCAACACGCTGTCTACAAATTCAAGTTAAGTGTCTATCCGAAACCCGTTTATCATTCATTTATGGCCATTAATGTCAGGATATAGGGTGTTCCGGTTAGATCACGAAATCGCCTCAAACTAAAGGTAATTAAGCCAGGTCTTTATTGTTCCATGTATAGTGTTTTCTCTGATATAGCTTGTCATATATAGAACCTGGCTTCACAGTTAGCGCCCTTTTGACAGGTCAAGACGAGGAAGCAAGATTTTGTGCACCAGTTACTGGGTGATGGAAGCTACCTCAAAGAGGATAATTTGGTGTCTACACCCTAGTTATACCTGGTGGACTAACCTGCTGTACTATAAGATAAGGAACCTTTTCAATGTATGTAGTTAATACTCTAGTTTGATTGGCTGCATATATATAAACTAATAAACCCCCCCTAATGTGTAGAGGATCGATTTGTGAGATTATGAGATTATTGCAGAAATACAGTCCACTTATCATTATACAAATTGCTATCGAAGTATATAAATTAACGTAAATATAAATTCTATATATATTCATATAAATTAAATAAATATAAATCTCACAGGTCGGTTCCCACATTATTTGGTCCTTCGAACCGGATTCGAACCAGTGACCTATGGATTCATTAAATATACTAGTGCAGTGTTATTTAAACAAAGCCAGCAGTCAAGACGGCAGCGTAGCCTCGAGGGAGCTCAGGAGCCTCCCTCAGCCGAGTTCAGCTTCGTCAGCGGTTTCATGCACACCCACAGATATTTGGTGGCGTGTTATTTCGTGAAATGACAGCGCTAATATAGAAGCCAGCCAAATTAGTGGCTGTGTCCTCGCAAGATTGTTCACGGATTTCGTGGTGTTACATTTCGCGAGAGATTATCTACGAATTTTGTGGAGTTTATTTCGCGAGGTCACTAATAATATTTAATACTTCTAGATAATATTAGAAGTTTCATAGAGGCAATTAAGAGGCTATTATCAATAATTGTATATATTATTTCTCCAAAATAGAGAATTATTTAATATATATTGCACTAGTGATCACAGTATAATATTTACTAATTGCCAACCCACAACAGGGTAGGATAAAACCATTGACTAGTTGAACTATTATCGTTCATCCTAGTCCCATTATTACCATAGTCAGTTGTACTATATTCAACAACCTAACACCATTAATGAATGGTCCAGACCCTATTTTGGGTGTAATTTTTATCAACTCGAGTTGAGTTGTATATATAATAATTTACTTATGATCATTACACCTTTGAGTGATTAATTAGTGTCTCTACCATCCTAGGGTGATATAGAAGAGCTAACCTAAAGGTACTTCCAGTGACACTGGTTTATCACTCAAATCATTAGTGTGTATGATTGTATATATATAATGTGTATTAATTTTAAGTGCTAACCTCTAGTAGAGGTAGGATTATTGCCTAGTGAGTGCAGAATTTACCCTAGGCTACCATCAGTGCTTGTTCAGTATTATGAGCGACCCAAGTACAAGTCCCACAAGGCTTCACCAACTAGCCAGTATGGATAATGCAGGGAGAATGAAAAGAACCCTTGCAGGTCTTAAAGGCCACTTAACAAGACAGATCAAGAAATGTGAAGATTTGTCACAACAATCTCAAGTTGATTATGCTGACCTGGAAAGCTATTATCAAGCAGCTGCAGGTAAATTTGAGCAAATCAAATGCCAAATGGCTGTCCTTGTGGGGACAGACTACTACCATCAATTCATTGGTAGCCCTACTAAATATCAGGGCATAACCATGTTAAACTCTGCAGGAGGTAAATTACTCTCAGGCCCAGTATCAAGCCTGGGGAGACCTATGCCAGCAGATAAACAATACCAGTAGAAATCTAAATTTGTCAGCTGATTATATTTCTCCAGTAGCATTATACTAAGGAGATTACAGCTGACTATACCAACAGAGGTTGATGTTAGTATCATCATTTGAAGCTGAAGATGAGTTCATGAGGCCTCAGTGGCAAATCAGTGAACAGTAGCCTAAAACAGCTACAAGTCACTGCGACCAATGTCACTGAACCCACTGCAGTCTCAGAACCATACTTTACTTTAATGATGAGCTATTCAATCTTCTGAATCAATTAACTAAATTAAACCCCAATAAATTTGATGACTGATTTGATACATTTATTATTTAATCAAAATGTATTCCATGGGCCTCAGTGTTTATATATCAGTGACCAGTTACCTGAACAAACTTCAAGTTATATCTAATGTCACTGATCTCACTGCAGTCCCTGAATCATACTTGACTGTAGTACTTGATCACATTCAGTCTTCTGGGTTAAATAATATGTATAAGGCTTGAATATTAGCCTTTCAAGAGTTGACAGGGAAATGAAATCGCATTAGACTTCTAACCCCTGCAACTCTAGTACGGGACATCCGTCCTGTACGAACAGACACACAAATGTGTGATTACTAACTACTAACATCAAATTAATCAAATAATTTGAAGGAGGAGTATCGGTGTTCGTCTGTTCTAAATAGGACTTCGACCCGTGAGCAGCCCCTGGGGAATTATGTCGGAAAATCCGACACCATTTAATAATCATACAGATAATAGCTGTATTGTATAAACAAGTTACCCATAGAAAACGTAACTTGTAGTGGAATTACCGTCTATAGAAAACGGGATATCATCACCACATACTATTATATTCTCCACCTATTATTGTGGGAATTATTCTTAAATACATTAGTCTTTGGACTTTACCATCATAAAAACATCTTATATAAATTAACTTAATTATCAATATTAAAGTAGAGTAAATGTGACCCTTCTATCACTTTCTGACATTTGGACAATGTAGGCCAGGCGTCAAGGAGGAAGGAGGGGTAGGCATTGTTGTGTCACATCCGAGACGCGTGGAGCAAATTCGGCTCCTATCATATCTGGACAATGTCGGCCAGGCGTCAATAGTGTGGAGTGTTAGATGCAGCCATTGTTTATACTAGACCAGAGGCTCACGGGAGCAAATTCGGCTCCTGTTAAATTTACTTGGACGTAGTGTTATGGAAACTAAAAGTGTACCATTATCAACACGCTGTCTACAAATTCAAGTTAAGTGTCTATCCGAAACCCGTTTATCATTCATTTATGGCCATTAATGTCAGGATATAGGGTGTTCCGGTTAGATCACGAAATCGCCTCAAACTAAAGGTAATTAAGCCAGGTCTTTATTGTTCCATGTATAGTGTTTTCTCTGATATAGCTTGTCATATATAGAACCTGGCTTCACAGTTAGCGCCCTTTTGACAGGTCAAGACGAGGAAGCAAGATTTTGTGCACCAGTTACTGGGTGATGGAAGCTACCTCAAAGAGGATAATTTGGTGTCTACACCCTAGTTATACCTGGTGGACTAACCTGCTGTACTATAAGATAAGGAACCTTTTCAATGTATGTAGTTAATACTCTAGTTTGATTGGCTGCATATATATAAACTAATAAACCCCCCCTAATGTGTAGAGGATCGATTTGTGAGATTATGAGATTATTGCAGAAATACAGTCCACTTATCATTATACAAATTGCTATCGAAGTATATAAATTAACGTAAATATAAATTCTATATATATTCATATAAATTAAATAAATATAAATCTCACAGGTCGGTTCCCACAATCACAGATATCCAATTTTCTGTAATCCTTTTATGACTAACGAATTTAACAAGTATAACCTGGTTTGCTGGTTATCTTGGATATTTGTAATCTTAGTATGTTAATATTATAATGTCGGAATTTCTGACATATTCATGGAGGGGGGATAAGAAACATGGGTCAAAGTCCATTAATGAGGATAACCGAAAACTTCATTCCTCAACTTCAGAATGATAATACTGTTTTAATTTTAACTTGCACTGTTGTGAGGAAGTCCTTTTTGGACTGATGTCTCATACTAGAGTTGTGAGTGTTGGAAGCCTTTGAGCGACTTCTTTTCCTGCCAGCTCTAAAGGAACTAGTTTCTCTATGTTTTTGAAAGTAGTGGTGCCTCAGCACTTTACTTTCACTATTCTCAAGATACGTCATTAGCCAAGTAATTAACTGTACAGTTTGCTGTGCTCCGTCTTTTAATAAATCCATTGACCCCCCCCCCCTCCCCTACCCTTCCTATTTCGTGCTTCAGTCGGCTTAGGATGACCCTTTCAAACATCTTGCAAGTGCATGACATGAGACTGATAGGTCTGTAATTGCCAAGGTCATTGGGCTTCAGTATGGGAACAATTATTGCACTTTTACATAGTGTGGGCAACACTCCACTTAGAAATGACTTGTTAAACAGGTGGAGTAGTGGATTCCCAGACACTTCAGACAGTGCATTGAGTATGTCGTAGGCGATGCCATCTTCACCAGGTGCAATACTTTTACCCTTTTTCATAGCCCCCCTTACTTCCTGGGCTGTGATCGGTTCCCCATACTCGTCATCACTATTCTCAAGATACCCTGGTTGTCTGGATGAACAGAGACTATAGGCCTTATAAGCCACTCTGAGCGTGGTCCATCAATATCCCCCAGAACAATTTCACCAGGGTTTAAGTTAATTTTGTTGTAGGGGTTGTTAGCCCCATAATGATACTCCCTTAGGTATTCTCAATGCCATTCGTCATTCCATTGACCTATCACTTGTGACAGATGGTTTAAAGCGCTGTACTAAGTCACTCTCTCTAAAATATGAAAGATCTTCTGGTCCCTCGTCTGTGAGAGACGTTAGAGGGCTAAGAAGGAGTCCCATATATATCAGATAAGATGGACTCAAAGGCTCATGTTCCAAGTTATCGTCAGATAGGTAGATCAGTGGTCAGTTATTGACCCAAAACTCAATTTCAGTGACAACGGTTTGAAGCTCTTGGAGATACATTTTTTGGTGGTGCAGGGGTTTCATAAGACAACGTTTGATTGTTCCCACCATCCTCTCATAGAAGCCTGCATGCCATGGTGCTGTGGGGGGTATAAACTTACAATGGCACTGCTGTTCGTTCAAAGCAGTTTGTATTGCTGGGTGGTTCCAGACTTTCCCTGCCACCAAGTTGGACCCATTGTCTGAAGTCATCAACTTGGGGCAGGATCAACAGGCAGCAAACATGCGGAAAGCCTGTATGAGCACTCATGTTGGAGGTCACTTCTAGATGTACTCTCCTTGTTGGGGCACAGGTGAATAGGCAGATGTACACCTTCACTGGAACTTTGTCTTTGGTGCCTGTTAGTGTTAGAACTCCTGTGTAGTCTACACCAGTGGTCTCAAAGGAACGAAGAATGTCAACTCATTCCTTAGGAAGTGGTGGAAGTCCTGGATAAGGATACATCCGAGCGTCGTACATATGACAGATTACACAGGATTTGATTATGGACTTTAAGAGTCTGGCGACATTGAGAAAGCCAAAACTGTTGTCTTGGGTCAGTGAAGGTATCTAGTACCCCACCATGTAAAGTATTCACCTAGTTGTATTCACCTAGTTGTGTTTGCGGGGGTTGAGCTTTGCTCTTTCGGCCCGCCTCTCAACTGTCAATCAACTGTTTACTAACTACACTAACTACTTTTTTTTTTTTTATTTTTTTTTTCACACCACACACACACACACACACCAGGAAGCAGCCCGTGACAGCTGACTAACTCCCAGGTACCTATTTACTGCTAGGTAACAGGGGCATTCAGGGTGAAAGAAACTTTGCCCATTTGTTTCTGCCTCGTGCGGGAATCGAACCCGCGCCACAGAATTATGAGTCCTGCGCGCTATCCACCAGGCTACGAGGCCCTGTAAAGTGCCGTGTTATATATGTGTAACACAATTAGCTTCCGTACTATGTAGTGATGGGGAAGCAAAATTCCATTTTTTACTTCCAGCTCTATTTTGGCACGCTGTAAGCGGCCCCACACGGCACGCTGTAAGCGGCTCCCACACGGCACGCTGTAAGCGGCTCCCACACGGCACACTGTAAGCGGCCCCCACACGGCACGCTGTAAGCGGCTCCCACACGGCACGCTGTAAGCGGCTCCCACACGGCACACTGTAAGCGGCCCCCACACGGCACGCTGTAAGCGGCTCCCACACGGCACGCTGTAAGCGGCTCCCACACGGCACACTGTAAGCGGCCCCCACACGGCACGCTGTAAGCGGCTCCCACACGGCACGCTGTAAGCGGCCCCCACACGGCACGCTGTAAGCGGCCCCCACACGGCACGCTGTAAGCGGCTCCCACACGGCACGCTGTAAGCGGCTCCCACACGGCACGCTGTAAGCGGCTCCCACACGGCACGCTGTAAGCGGCTCCCACACGGCACGCTGTAAGCGGCTCCCACACGGCACGCAGTAAGCGGCTCCCACAGGGCACGCTGTAAGCGGCTCCCACAGGGCACGCTGTAAGCGGCTCCCACATCTTATAAGGTTATAACTGTCTGAGTCAAACAAGAGACCCAGATCATTCATTAATTTATCAGGGAGGTTTTTAAAATCCTCCCCATATGTTTCTGTTTGGGTTCATTTGACTCAGTACTTTAATGAACTAGGGAATTTATATTTAATTCCTATTTTGTTATGAAATCAAACACCACTTGGGTGACACCTAGTAGTTGATTAAGGTCAGAGTACCAAGAGTTTATCTATTTTTATTTTGCACCCACTGTAGTACTGCTTCATTAGCTGACCATACCTCTGTTTCTTCAAAGTGGATGTTACTTAAAACATTGATCATATATTGAGCCAATCTTACTCCTAGCATTAGGCTCTTAACTCCAGTTGTGGCAATGATCGTTTCTTCAAACGTGCCACCCTGGCCTTTGATGTAAGCAAATTTGCTTGCTCATGTATTACTAAGTAGGTTACTGTGCCATAAGCCTTTCCTGAGGCATCACAGAACACATGTAGCCTAACTAGTTGATTTTGATGTACTGTGTTCTGAGGGGAACTTGACAGACTCTAAGATACTTAGATCTTTCACTAGTCCCTGCCACTTTTCCTGCAAGGCAGGTGTTAGTAAATCATCCCAGCTTATCTTCTGTTGCCACTATTCCTGCATTATCAACTTCCCGTTTATCAATATGGGACCTAATAGTCCCAAGGGGTCGAAAGGTTTGCTGACTTGGGATAGTAGGTTTCTCATTGTTAGGTTGGTGGTATCTGGTTCCACCAATTTAATGGTCAACTGATCCGAAGTTGTATCCCATTCAATACCCAGTACCTTTGTCTTCTGGGTTACCATGTAGTACAGAAATTCTGCTTTGATCTGTTGTTTTAAGTCAATATTTTGGAGGCCCACAACTGGAGAGGCATATTTGCTCCAAATAATTCTTGATTGGCCTCATGGTATGTGTTCAGCAGATTATTTGCACTGCTAGTTGTTCTTTGAAAATTGTCCACATACAGGTTGTTGCTAATTTCAGTGTTATTTGGGCTATTAGATTTCTTTAAGCGCATATCTAAGGTTGCCTGTAGCAGAAACGGTGAAGAAGTAGCTCCTAACAAAACTGAAGCACACCTGTATGTGATTAATTCACTGTTTGAATCACTAGGATCCTTGATCCATAGGAGCTTTGTGTAGTTGTGGTCTTCTTCTTGGAGACCTACCCAAAGAAATGCCTTACTTATATTGGCCGTGTATGCATAAGTCCCTATGTGGAACTTTAACAGCACGTCACACAGCCTTTGTGTCAGGCTAGGACCAGTTTGAAGGCAGTCATTCAATGAGACACTATCCTGCCTGGTCCTGGCATTGCTTTTAAATACTATCCTCAGTGGGGTAGTGGCTGAATTTTTCAGTACTGCAAGGTGCGACAAATAATGTCCTTCCTTAGGGTTACCTTTGGTTACAACCTTTATGAATTTGTTATTGAGTTGTTATTGTATTATACCATAGTACAGTATCAAGTTCTTAGGTTGTCTATTTAAGCGCATCACCTGTGACCTTAATTGGTTTAGTGCCAAGAAATGATTAACTAGCAACTGAGGATGATTCAGCTTCCATGGTAACCTGACCCAGTATTGGTTGTCCCTGTAGACAACTGAGTCCAGGTATTGTTTGTAAGTCTAGTCATTATCTGGATAAGGTTGTTCATGGACTATGCCTAAAGTTGCTAGATCACATAATTTATGTACAGGGGGATCAAACTCATCACACAACCATCACTGGGTTGACTTGTTGGTTGTGTACAGGTGCGGGTTGACTTGTTGGTTGTGTACAGGTGTGGGTTGACTTGTTGGTTGTGTACAGGTGCGGGTTGACTTGTTGGTTGTGTACAGGTGTGGGTTGACTTGTTGGTTGTGTACAGGAGCGGGTTGACTTGTTGGTTGTGTACAGGTGTGGGTTGACTTGTTGGTTGTGTACAGGTGTGGGTTGACTTGTTGGTTGTGTACAGGTGTGGGTTGCTTCAAACTCAATACTCGGCCAGTGAATAAGTTGCCTCCTGCAGAAAATACCAGGTTCATTCCCTTCCTATTAGTCTGACCAGTGGTGAATTTATGGTAATAATCTGCACCTACAAGGAATTCCATATTGAAGAAGTGGTCAGATGCAATTTTGTTGTCAGCCAACTTAATTCCCTTTTCTTGTAGGAATTAGGCTGTTGTTCCTAGATCATAAACATATAGGTCAGATGGGATTTTGTCTACTACAATGGTCTGTACAATTCGAGCATAATCGCCTAAATGTACTAATGATTGGACTTTGTAGACTTGGGTTCCTGTGTTGGTCAAGAACCCTGATATGTTCAGTTTTACCAGTCGATCGGGTTTTAGTTTTAGATCATCTGCCATTTTCTGTTTGAGAAATGCCTTTTGTGATCCTTGGTTAAATAACCCACAAGAAGTGACCTTGGATCCTTTATTTTTAATGAGTAGTTGGGCAGTGGGCAAAGTTGTGTTATTATCAGACTTTGTTTAAAGAACACTTACATCCTGATGTACTTTACAGAACTGTACTGTAATCGAAGTTTCTTCCTCCACGTGGGGTTTGGGAGACCTTATGTCCCCATACAGTGCTGCATTGTGTTGACCCTTATTTCACCTATAGCAGGTGCGCATTTGGGTGGCACAGGTATTGGGGTTATGTGACCTTAGACACCTGGTGCATTTATGCAACTCCTTTAGTTGATATATAGGTGAACACGATCAGGATAAATTGTGTAGTTATATATGGAATGTTCTTCATTCAGAACAAACACACCGTTCAACTTACATCACCTTTGGGAGTCACTGCCTTGGAGTAACTTTAGGTTTGGAGGGACCCACTGCATATGTGCCCAATCTGCTTTGTTTCCACCTTGGAGTGGAGGTAGATGGTTAAGGTTTATTTGGAGTACTCTGTGTACTCTGTGATTTACTGTGGGTAGTTAACGAAGGTTTAGGTGTTGATTTATCATCTGAGTTTGCTCTCTGTCGTTCTATAACAGAGCGTATCTGTAATCTCCAAAACTGTCAAGGAAGATTTGTTATGTAAGGTACACAACGTATCCAGTGTTTCACTGGGTAATTTGCATCTTACAATAACCAGTCAGCACTATCAAGATCAACCTTAATGCTGAGTACTTTGAGTAATGACTCAAGCTCCAATCTAAAGGCTTGGAGTGAGTTAGAGGTTTCATCAGTGGATATAAGTCTAAAACATTTTGGACTAAAAGTGTGATAGCTCACTTTATGCTAGCTTAATTATCCATAAGGAGCTGAACTGCGAGATCATAGCCATCAGTCAATGTTAAATTGGATACCACCTTTAAAGCGTCATCCTTTAGTTGACCCTGTAAGTATGTGAATATGGTGGTTTGGGGATAGTAGGTTTAGAATCCAGTGAGTCAACAAATTTGTTCCAAAAGTTATCCCAACTTTCACCCTTTATACCAGTGAATGTGGGTAAACTGATTTAAGGCAGTTTGACTTCTGGCTGTGTTATGTTAGGGGAAGCTGTTGTTGTTGCCTTACAATGGGCAATTATTTTGATGAAAGGCTGTAACCTGGTCTGAATGACATCATCATAATCTGCCAGCACAGTCATAACATCATCTAATTCTGTTTTTGCTAACTTAGTGTTAGCAAGTTCAGCTAAATATTTATCTATTTGGTGTTTGAATTGCTCAAATTAATTTGTAGAAGCTTAAAAGTAGCTTTCCAGTAAGCACTGTCCACCTTGCTTGACAGCTAGGTAGACAGCGCTTCGGATTTGTAATCCTTTGGTTCCAGGTTCGATCCCCGGAGGAGGCGGAGAAAAATGGGCAAAATGTTTCTTTTACCCTGATGCCCCCTGTTACTTAGCAGTAAATAGGTACCTGGGAGTTAGACAGCTGCTACGGGCTGCTTCCAGGGGGGTGTAACAAAAAGGAAGCCTGGGCAAGGGCCGGGCTGCGGGGGGACCCTAAGTCCCGAAATCATCTCAAGGTAACCTCAAGATAAGTTCAATAATAGCAACTGGAGATAGTTGTGACAGATCTTTACATTTATTAATTGCCTGGTTAGGTGGCTTTTAAAACCTGCAAGGGTCCTTTTCAGAGTTCCTGCAGGAGACATACTGGTTGTTTGGTTATGCCTTGTTTGGCTTGTACTAGGGCTGCTCATAAATACTGAACAAGTACTTTTGGAAGTAGCCTAGGGTTAAATTTGCTGTCACTAAGCTTAAATTCTTCCTTTTTTGGAGGTTAGAACATAAAAATAATATGTATGTAAAATCATACACACAAATGATTTGAGTCATTTGTGTGTATGTCACTGTCAATGTTGGAATACTTCAAGTCAGCTCTTTAATTATCACCTCTTAGTTGATCCAGAGACACTCATTAATACTGAAAGGTGAAATGATTATATTATAGTTATACATAACATGGCATTTATTCACATTAAATTCCATTAGCCAAGTGGTGCTCCATACACTTATTTTGTGTTCCCTATTATCTTAGCATCATCAGCAAACATGTTCATATAATTATGTATTCCATCTGTTAGATAGTTTATCTAGACAATGAACATTATCGGTTCCAGAACTAAACCCTGTGATACTCCACTCGTGACATTTCTCTAGTCCGATACATTGCCTCTGATTACTACCCTCATTTTTCTATCAGTTTGAACATTTTTAATCCATGTTAGAAGCTTACCTGTCACCCCTCCAATATGTTCCAGTTTCCAGAACAAACTCTTATGTGGAATTCTGTCGAATGCCTTTTTTAGGTCCAGATAGATGCAGTCAACCCAACCATCTTTTTCCTGTAAAATTTCTGCGGCTCGATCATAGTAACTGAGTAAATTTGTTACACAGGATCTTCCATTTCGAAAAACATGTTGACTGTCTGATATTATAAAGTTTTTCTCCCAGTGTTCTACCAGTTTAGTTTTACTTGTTTTTTCCAATATTTTTGCTGGTACACTTGGCCAACTGCTTTGTTCTTACTTAGCTCCTTGAGCAACTTTTTAACTGTGTACGTACATGCAGTATTTTTATAAATCTTTATTTTTTCCAGCACGCACAAGGAAGCTTGATGTAGATAAACTTACATTAGGATCTGAAGGAGCTAGCCATAATGCCCTGGAAAAAATTCATGACGAGCTACAAGTGCAGCAGGTGTAAGAAGTGCAACAAGTACAAAAAGATCCGCAGGTGCAAGAAGTGCAACATTTACAAAAAGTTCCGCAGGTGCAACAAGTGCTACCATTAGCAATCATTCAGAAGCAGCAAGAACTACATGTAGATCTCATCTACATGTACATCGATACATCTACAAGAACTACATAACTATAATAAATATATATAAACATTTTTTTCCCAGGATGAGTTTCAGTCACCCTATCCAAAAATTTAATGTTTCTTTATTACTAATCTTATGAGAGGTAGCTTATTGTGCAGCCCATACTCATTCTGTGAGTGTCAATTTATTGTGCACCCCATAGTCATCATGTCACCCAAGCCTGCTGCAGCTGCACCTGAGGGGTGGTGTAGGACACCATTAGTGTACTATTATGATTTGAGAGAGAGAATGCTCTGTGGACAGAGCATCAATATGGCTTAAGTCATTGAGCTTTGCCTCAAGATGAGGCTTGGGCTGATCTCTGATTTGCTTCTTGGGAGTCTTAATTTACGTGCAACCCATACTCAACCACTCTGTAGTAATGTATTGTTCACCCCATACTCAACCACTGTGTAGTAATGTATTGTGCAACCCATACTCATACTCATTACTCATAAACTATTGGTTACCAATAGTTTATGCAACCCATACTTATCCTGTGATCCCTATATATATCCCTCTACTTCAAGTCCCTCAAGGGGCGCACAAATTCAGTTTGGCATGCCACATCCTGCCTTCCCATCCCTAGCTACTGACCCATCACAATATAAATGTAGAGTGTTTTCTGTAGGCAATTTTCTAATTATACAATCATATGTTGCCCTCAGCTCTCCTATTTCATACATACTTTTTTTCTTTTGCAAGGGAGTAATTACTACATCTACATTACAATCCTGCCATGGTGGTGTGAATTTTCTCTTGGGCACAGCAATACACTCTGTAATAACATCATACTTAATAACATTAGAACATAAGGTATTCATATATGCTCTCTTCTTCATCATACACTGTTCATTACTTCCCACCTTTTGAACCGAGAGGATTAATTCATTAGCTCCCCCACCTTTCATTACTCTAATGGCAGAGGCTACATTTATCTCTTCAATTCTATCCCCAATACTCTGCAGATTCAACTCCATCCTCATTATCTCAATCATAGCATTTCTTGGGCATCCTAAGATAATTATCATGGCTTCATTTTGTACCTGCTCCAACTTGCCCATCCTACCTTTACCAAAACAAGAAATAACAGGTGCAGCATAATCAATAAGAGATCTTACAGTACTCAAGTATATCATTCGTAGCACAGGGACTCCCACTCCCTTTCCACAGCATGCCAAGGCCTTCAGAGGTTGTATAATCTCTTCCGACATTGATCCAACAGTCTGTTCATCTCGGCTTCCAAACTCTCATGGGTATATCCAACATATATGCCTAAATATTTATATATATTAACACTCTCTATATTTTTACCTTTTATTTTCAATATAATGGGCCTCCGACTTCTACATTCAAACTTAGTTTTGTCTTAGTTAACCACCAGTCCCATATGGTGACACAGGTTTCCGAAATTATCCAACACTAGTTTGTAAAGCTTTGTATTCATGTTAAAGCTTTGTATTCATGTAAAATTTATGTTATCAAACTGAACGAGTGTATACACATTAGTATTAGTATATACACTACAGGTGTGCCAATTGGTGCTCGTTCACGGGTAACTTGGCCGACTTTAGGCTTTGTTGTGGGACTCACTCCAGGCTTTTAGACCTTATATGCATATACCCCTATAGAGAATTCTATTCCGAACACAATGATACCAAAACGAACGATGTAGCACGAGAAATAGGGTGATAAAACAGAAACGAGTATATACATTTTACTGATTTAGGATTTAACGTTTTCCTATAAAGTTGAAATAATACCTTTATTTGATGGTGTTACATAGCCTTCTAATAGCTGCTAATGAGACCAGTCTCGACCCACTGGACTTAGGTCATGAAGAACAGTGAACTACAGTACCATATCAGTATCAGTACTACAGTATCAGAGGATATTCAAAATGTTCTTGATATCATTCAAATAGTCAATACGAGAGCAGAATACATAAGTTAAGTGATGTCAGAGGAATCATACTGAGTTAGTTTAGCTCATTTATTATGCACCCCATACCCATCTTGTGGGCGGTAGTGGAAAGGGTTACAGAGGCACATAATGGGCTCAGGGACTGAACCCCACGGTTCATTTAGCTAAGCAAGTTACAATCTTGCAATAATAAGTCGTCAATAAGTTACAATACGTCAGTTACAATAAGTCGTCACATCAACAATGGGTTCGAGATCGACCACAAGTACAGTTTCTAAATTAAGCAACTGACATAAGTGGAGAGCTAGTGTCACAATTTATATGTTTGTCCTGCACACCGCCCCCCATCCAGTGGGCAGCGGTGGATAGGTTACAATCACATAATTACTACCTACAGTTTGCAAACTGGGGATATTTGGCTAAAATTTCTGGTAGCAGATCATTTTGAATGAAATATTTACACATCGCTGGAACATTGGTTATAGAATTGTCTCTAAATTCACGTATCTTTTTGCACTCCATCACATAGTGACGGAGGGTGTGCGAATAATTTTGTTGACACAGTTTACATTTGGTCAGGTCTACATCGGCAGATAATGACAATTCCCAGAGATACTTGTAACCGAGTCTAAGCCAAGCAGTAGTAACATCTAGAAGTCTGCTGATTTTATTGGATGATCCATAGATGTGTGGCTTCTCTTGTATGATAGTATGATGATAGATGGAATTACTGGTGTCAATTTCACTTTGCCTCAGATCTACAAGATCTTGTTGAAGTCATATTGACTGACAGCCAATGTTGCTTCCTGACCATAAAGTTACCGCCGCGGTCGAGGGTAAGAGACCGGATGTATTCAATATTCAAGCCACACTAGCTATTAGTTCATATAAGCTGACAACGTACCCAGATAAACAGAACTTCCTAATGATATATACGCAAAAAGGCAGTGCTGATGTTAGCCAACCTTGCATTCGCTGCTGATGTTATTCGTTTGATGTGGGGTTTCAGGAGACAGGTTTGGCGTGATATGAACTTCAAGATCTTTCTCTCTGTCCGTTTCATAAAGGACTTCATTTCCCATTCCATCCTATTAGGTCACTTGCTACCCGTTAAGAACAAAGGAGAAATCACGATCATATGTGGCATTCTTCCAAGAAAAGGAGTTGGAAATGAAAGGGTATAATCAGATCCTTGTATACAAGACATTGAGAAAGAATAAATAAGGTTAAGTGTGGTATCAGTAAGATTTACACACTAGTCCACACCAGCGTGGTGTACAATGTGTGTGCGTACAATGTACGTGGAGGCAGAGTAGGAGGGAGGGAAATGTTGTCGGTGGACCTGTGGTCAGGGTGGCTCCACAGGTAGGGTGTCAAATTTCAGTGTTTATGGTAAGGTCTATATAGTGGATAGTTAATTTTCATTATTGAATTTGTTATACATGTATTATACATTTGTTCTACATACATATTGAGACTGTAGAGTAAAAAATAACTGCAAACTACTTGAACTAACTTTCAAATGCCAGTACAATGGCCAGTCCTCATGTGCCTAGTAATCCTTATTTCTTTATTGTGTATTATTCTAATCTGCTTTTGGGTCAAAATTTCTTCAATGTACCTGTAAACATTTTTGTCAATTTTTTGTTAATTTATCTAAAATTTTCTGTTAGTTTAAGGACTTGCCGGAAACGCTATGCGTGCTGGTGGCTTTACAAGAATGTAAATTCAACTTCATTTATATTTTCTCTGTTAACTCCAATGTATATAATTCTTGTATATAAAAAAATAAATAAGTACAGTATTCTCTGCGGTTATAGTGTCAGTTGGGGGTTAATGGGCCAGGCCGAGCTTGCCTGTGCCCCACATCTGGGCAGATATCACCCTTATAGCTTACGAGTTGGTATAACGGCTTTTCCCAAACCTCTCTCTCGCCAGAATTATACTGGCATATGAGTATCTTTGGCAGTTGATGAATCCCCAATATCTGTCATTCTGCCATTTTCATTTATAATATATAAGGTTTATACATAAGTTAAGAGCAGTACATGTGGATGACATTCCCCGGTTTTCTTTCTTTATTATGCACCCCATACCCATCCTTTGGGCGGTGGTGTAAAGGATTACAGAGGCACATAATCGGTTCAAGAACTGAGCCCTCTAGTTCGTTTAGCTAAGCAAATAACAATTTTTGACGCTAGTTACAAAATTAATAATGTTATATATACATGTACACATCCTCATACATACATGTACATATATATGTATCTCATTGAATATGACCGCTTATTCTGTATTTACTATCTTTTGATTTAGGGCTTCTATCCCTCTAACTATTTTCTTAGCATCAGGGCTTAGCTGAAATAGGAGTTCTCCAAAACTCATTTTCGTAATTTCAAGGAGAAGAAAAGAAGTGAATTACTTTAGAATGTATTACCCATATTAATACAATTTGCACAACGTTTCGAACCTCCATGGTTCATTCTCAAGTGAAAAGATTTTTCAGGTTTGGTTGATTTTATACCCGCACTGGCTCAGGTGATAAGACAATAAAGGTGAAAACATGGGGGGATACATAAGGGATAAAGGGGGGGTGAAACATAAGAACATAAGAATAGAGGTAACTATGGAAGGCCTATTGGCTCATACGAGGCCCCTGCTAACTACATACAAAGATTAATCCAGTGTAATTGGCCTGTTATGTTGAACATTGTCTTCTGTGATGGCATCGTTATGTTCTGGTCTTGTCCGTACTCTCATGGTGGGTAGAGTAAATAGTTCCGTGATTTGGGTGTTCATGGTAGGTTGTTCTATTCTTATGTGAATTGCTTCAAGAATTTGTAATCTTCTTGCATCTTGAGTTTTGTCTGTTATACAGGTATTTTTGTTCAACATTTCTCTTGTTAGGGTGATGTCATGCGCTTGTCTCATGTGATTCCTGGGTGCACCGGATTGAAGATGGCATGTCAAACGCCTCATCAGCTTGGTCGACGTCATACCTATGTACTTAGATTGAAGGTTACATCCTTCGTGGGGGCAAGTGTACATGTATACAACGCTTGACTGCTGTAGAGGGTTCTCCGTCGGCTTCGGGCTGTTTTTGATAAGGAGTTCGGAAGTCTTCTTGGTTTTGTAGAATATTATCAGGTTTATGTTTTGGTTAGGAGTAATGCTTTTTACTCCTTTACGGATTATTTCTTTCATTATTCTTTCCTCTTTTATATGTTCACTGTGCATGGTTGATTTGTAATATAATTTTATTGGAGATATTGTGGTTTCTGTTCTCGGTTCAAGATTATACCAACAGTCCAAGTGTCTTCTTATAGCAGCGTTTATTTCCGCGTTGCTATATCCGTTGTTCACCAATACCTGAGTTACTCTTTCAAACTCTCTACTCATGTTGCTCCATTCAGAGAAGTGGGTAAGCGCTCGACGAATATAAGAGAACACTGGCATTGAGAACACTGGCTTTGTATCTTTGGGGGCACTATTTCAGCTAAGCCCTGATGCTAAGAAAATAGTTAGAGGGATAGAAGCCCTAAATCAAAAGATAGTAAATACAGAATATGCGGTCATATTCAATGAGACATGTTTGAAAGAAAACCTGCTGCCAGTATACACCTATATATATATATATATATATATATATATATATATATATATATATATATATATATATATATATATATATATATATATATATATATATATATATATATATATATATATATATATTTATATATATATATATATATATATATATATATATATATATATATATATATATATATATATTGTGATGATAATCTCTTTCTAGAGAGATTGAGCCTGCTCTTCCCTACCTCAAGTTACGTCCAGTTAACAAGTATAAGATGCTACATTCAAGATACGTCCACCGGTAGCACAAAACCTTTTGACCAGGAGGCAAAACGTACCCAAGATCCCCCCTACTCCACACACCCTCCACGCCGGCTTGTCGTCAAACCAGCAAACTACCCATACCAGCCTGCCTGCTCCTGGTTGGTGACTCGCCGACCGTGCACCTGCACACTGCACCTCCGCGCCATCTACCTGAATCGACGTCGGAGCCCTGACCAGCTATCAACTTCAGAATATTCTTTGTGCTCTTAGAGTTGAAATCTCTCTCTGGCATACTAAGCTCACTGGCTTGTATACGAAGGGAGGTCTCAGCCATAGCCGATATTCTCAGCACCATTTTACTGTTTCACCTTTATACTATTGTGTCTCACATTGTTTTTGCATTTATCTTTGTCATTTTATTACACCAGTCATTTACCCGAGATTTGTCTTTATTTTCATTTATGTTTAAAGTAAATATATTAAACTTTCATTGTTCATATTTTGTGTTTTACGTGTTCCTCCCTCTCACTTACCACAGACAACAGGCAAGCAGTCTATCTTTTTGTTTTAAGTGTGACCAGGCATTGACACCTGCCATTGGAGGACTGCCGAACATCTACACTCCAACACTTTCCCGTCACATTTAATGGGGGCCTGTCCTAGGAGCTTCACTCAGGTACTAGTACCAGAACGTCAATTTGTGGTAAGCGTACTTCGCCTTGCTAAAGTAGCTTTTCAATATTATCATTAATTTTCATATTTATATGGTGCTGTGTGTATTGTGCATTCCGAGAGTAGCATATGGTGAGTGTGAGATAACTTTGGATTACGTGGTGACTGTAGGCCGCAGTCATTCTCTTAATTGGTCATCTCTCCCTCCGTGTTATTACTCGTGTTTACCACCTTTTGTCCCTAGGATATTTCTCACATTATCGGCAGATCATCATTGTGGTACCCTTTGGTTTGGTACTACTTTGGTTTGTCTTCGGATCAAAGCATCCTATCTTCTGCAATCCGACCGAAGGAGGATAAGAGGGCCATAGTTCCTCAAGCACGGACTTCGTTGCTGAGTTGGGACCTCAGCAGCAATTCTCGTCACCAGTTGACACTCGCACCCCTACACGTCGGTCAGAGATGATGATATTTACTTAGGTAGGGAATTAGCTTTCTTTTTACAGAGCACAAAGTTCGCTAATTCTGTAAGTATCATATTCATTTAGTGGGAAATCCTTGCTTATGTCCTATAAAGACTCGGCAAGGTATGCCTACATTCTTGGACTACCTAATTCACTTTTGGAGCAATTAAATGTTTCATTTGTTTTAGAAACTCAGTTTAATTTATTTAGTAGGATTTTCTTGCTGTTATTCTCTTATATTGAGTACCGGGTACAAGATTTCCTGCGATTTTGATTTACTAATCATTTACCATCTTAAAATTAACTTTAATTGTTAAAGATTAAAATTCCACAAGATAGTTACCAGTTGCCACGTTATCCTGTTTCTGACATTTACCATATCACAACTATATTCGTGTACATTTATTTGCTATCTTTCACCATGTTTCGTCTCCAAGCTTTCTGTAACGATCCAGCAGGTGAAATAGGGACCTCATGTCGTGCCAAGAGGACTGAATTACAAACTCTTGCACACGAGTATCAACTAGATGTTCCCCATGGAGCCAACAAAAATGAATTACATAACCTAATTATGGATCACCTCTTAGATGAAGGGACAATTGACTCTGAAACTCACGAAACTTATTCTATTGCAGATAAACATGACTTGGCAACTATGAAACTCAAACTTGAACTCGCCAAGCTCGAAAGGGAGCAACAGCAAGCAGCTCTACAAATGAGGAAAGAAGCTGCAATAAAGAAGGAAGAGCAAAAAAGAGAGGCGGCCCTGAGAGAAAGAGAAGCTGCCCTATAGGAACGAGAAGCTGCAATCAGGAAAGAAGAGAAAGAACGAGAAGCTGCAATGAGGAAAGAAGAACAGGAACGTGAAGTCATCCTCAAAGAATGTGAGACTGCAATACTCCGTGACCGTGAGCGAGTACAGCTTGAAGCAAAACAACGCCACCTGGAGATACAACGCGAGCATGACAAACAACAAGCGGATATGGTTATAGAATGTCGTCAACGAGAACTCACGTTGGAAACTACACACCACACTCAACGCCAACAAGCTACCGCCCGTCTTCCAGTAAGTTTTAATATCTCCCATGCAAGTAAGTTAATGCCACCATTCGTTGAGACGGAGATCGATGTTTTTTTTACCACCTTTGAGACCCTAGCTAATCAACTTAGCTGGCCTGCTGATCAATGGTCTACCCTTCTCAGAGTGCATTTTACAGGTACAGCTGCAGTTACTCTCAGTACCAAAGCGTCTGAGAATGACTACCAGACCCTGAAGCAAGCAGTGTTGGACGCCTACCTTCTCTCCACCGAAAGCTACAGACGAAAATTTCGTGATCATCTTAAGGCAAGTACCACCACCTTTCTAGAATTTGCCAATACCAAGAAAAGATATTTCATGAAATGGCTGGAAGCAGCACATGTCTCTACATTTGCAGAACTCATCAACCTCATGCTAGTTGAGGAATTCTTGAGACGTGTTCCCCCTTCCGTCCGTTTATATCTAGCAGATAAAGAAGAAACCGACTACATCAAATGTGCGAAGTCAGCTGACACCTACAGCCTCATCCACCGGCTGACACCATCACCACCTCCCAGTAAGAAGTCTTGGTACAGTTATGATAAAGTGAGTACAGAAGAAGCGAGCTCACAATTGTATTGTAAGTATTGCAAACTCTATGGACATACCATAGATAGATGCGTGAAGGCTCAATACAAGAGCAATGAATCTACTAAACCCAAACCGACTCCTCCTAAGTCCGGTAAGCCTGTGATGAATGTTGGTGTTCCTGTTAATGATCTTTCTCTCTTCAGCAAACACCTGTATCCTGGAACTGTCTCTACCAACGGTACAGATTCGGAGGGACATTTCAAATTGAAGATCTTGAGGGACACGGCGGCTCTTCAGTCCATTATATTGAAATAGGCTGTGAATAACGTCGCCTACACCGGAGAAACCGTCCTTATCACTGACCTCACTGCTGCTACTCCGTATCCACTCGCCAGAGTCCACCTGGATTGTCCCTTCCTGATCGGTGAAATCCAAGTCTCCATCAGGGAAAAGCCTTTTCCCATGCCTGGAGTGCAACTTCTCCTGGGCAACGACTTGGCAGAAGATCTGCAACCGCCCAACCTGATCATCATGGACAAACCCCAGGGATGTACTTCTGTAATGGATAATCCATCTTTGAATGTGTTACAGCAGAGGTCCAAGAAAGTGATAAAGTTTCTCCTCCGGTTTTGGTGACCACCCGTGCACAAGCTGCACGACCGCAACCAGCTGACTCTACTGCTACCGCTGTCCCTCAAGACCCTCAGAATCTACCTCCTAATCTTACCAGTTTGGAGTTCCGTAAGTTACAGAGGGAAGATCAATCATTAACACCATTATTCTTCCAGGCTGAGACTCAACCTGACAGTATCCCTGGGTTCTTCCTAGAGAATGAGTTGCTCTACCGCAGATACAGACCCAGCAAGCTGAAGGAGGATGACGATTGGGCCAATGTTGAACAACTAGTGATTCCCACCAGCATACGGCCCGATATTCTACACCTGGCCCACGGAGCTCTTTCTCACTATGGTTTTAACAAAACCTACCACGGAATCAGACAAGACTACTACTGGCCAGGTATGGTAAAAGACGTTAAAAAATACGTACAACAGTGTCATACATGTCAGATGGCAGGTAAACCTAACATCTCTATTTCCCAGGCTCCACTAAAACCCATCCAGGTGCCTGCGGAACCTTTCCACAGACTCATCATAGACTGTGTTGGTCCTTTACCCCGGACCAGTTCTGGCAACGCCTATATATTAACTATCATGTGTCCTACCACCAGATTCACCATAGCAGTTCCAGTAAAGAACATTACGGCTGCTACTGTGGTGAAACAACTATTGAAGATCTTCACCCAGTATGGATTTCCAAGAGAGGTTCAAAGCGACTGTGGCACCAACTTCACCAGTGATCTCTTCAAGAAGACACTGGAGGAGTTCAACATCACACAGGTACTGTCCAGCCCCTATCATCCTGCTTCACAGGGTTCTCTTGAACGTAGTCATCAGACTATTAAAGCACTCCTAAAGAAATTCTGCAATGACACCTTGAAGGACTGGGATAAACAACTTGATCTCATTATGTGCATTTTCAGAAGTCTCCCCAATGAGTCTCTAGGAGTATCTCCTTATGAGATGCTCTACGGACGTAAGTGCCGTACTCCTCTCAAAGCTTTCAAAGACTCTCTACGTAATGCCACCTTCAGTGACCCTCAGAATGTGCATCAGTTTCTTCAAAACTTAAAACACATTCTAGAGAGAGTACGTAAATTTGCTAATGACAACCTATCGAAAGCCCAAGAGAGGATGAAGACTCATTTTGACTAAAGCAGCAAATTAAGGAAATTTAAACCAGGAGACTTCGTGTTGGCATATTTTCCTATCCCAGGTTCTCCATTACAAAACAAGTTTTCAGGACCCTACCGTATCAAGGAGTGCAGGAACAACCACAACTACGTTCTTGAGACTCCAGATAGGCGGCGGAAGACCCAGTTGTGCCACGTCAACCTCCTGAAGCAGTATCAAGGTATTCCCCCCCCCCCCCCCCCCACTGTGTTGGTATCAGTCCCCGCATTTAAAGGTCCATACCTCCACATTGAAACCTTCCCTGCTTCTCCCGAAAGCATGAACACTGAGACAGTGCTTTCCAAATCAGAAATCCTACCTGATCTTCATCCCAATTTACAGGACTATAATAGTGCTCCTTTGCCATGTTCTAATACTATTCTCGCCTCGCCAGATATCACGAAGCCTTTCATCCTTCATGTCGACGCCAGTGGTACCGGCATCGGGGGTGACCTGATGCAACAACGAGGCGAGGAGATTCGACCTGTTAGCTACTACAGCTACAAGGAACTACAGCACGATCGAAAAGGAGCCACACTTTATCGTCCTGAACTTGCAGCACTTCGAATCGTCCCTGCAAAGTGCTCGGTCTACCACCATCTACTCGGACCACAATCCCCTACGCTTCCTGCAGCAAGCCCAACTCTACAATCAACGGCTTCTACGATGGGCTTGATATCTGCAGAATTTCAACCAGGAGATTTCTACATCAAGGGTTCTGACAACATCATAGCAGACGCCCTCTCCAGAGTCTATGAGGTGGAGGCTGCTCCACCTACCACTCTACCTCCTGAAGACGTAACTTCACCGGGAACCGCAGGCTTCGGGGGAGAGTTGTGACGATAATCTCTTTCTAGAGAGATTGAGCCTGCTCTTCCCTACCTCAAGTTACGTCCAGTTAACAAGTATAAGATGCTACATTCAAGATACGTCCACCGGTAGCACAAAACCTTTTGACCAGGAGGCAAAACGTACCCAAGATCCCCCCTACTCCACACACCCTCCACGCCGGCTTGTCGTCAAACCAGCAAACTACCCATACCAGCCTGCCTGCTCCTGGTTGGTGACTCGCCGACCGTGCACCTGCACACTGCACCTCCGCGCCATCTACCTGAATCGACGTCGGAGCCCTGACCAGCTATCAACTTCAGAATATTCTTTGTGCTCTTAGAGTTGACATCTCTATCTGGCATACTAAGCTCACTGGCTTGTATTCGAAGGGAGGTCTCAGCCATAGCCGATATTCTCAGCACCATTTTACTATTTCACCTTTATACTATTGTGTCTCACATTGTTTTTGCATTTATCTTTGTCATTTTATTCCACCAGTCATTTACCCGAGATTTGTCTTTATTTTCATTTATGTTTAAAGTAAATATATTAAAGTTTCATTGTTCATATTTTGTGTTTTACGTGTTCCTTCCTCTCACTTACCACAGACAACAGGCAAGCAGTCTATCTTTTTGTTTTAAGTGTGACCAGGCATTGACACCTGCCATTGGAGGACTGCCGAACATCTACACTCCAACACTTTCCCGTCACAATATATATAAATGTATAATATATATATATATATATATATATGTCGTACCTAGTAGCCAGAACGCGCTTCTCAGCCTACTATGCAAGGCCCGATTTGCCTAATAAGCCAAGTTTTCATGAATTAATATATTTTTTCTAATTTTTTTCTTATGAAATGATAAAGCTACCCATTTCATTATGTATGAGGTCATTTTTTTTATTGGAGTTAAAATTAACGTAGATATATGACCGAACCTAACCAACCCTACCTAACCTAACCTATCTTTATAGGTTAGGTTTGGTTAGGTAGCCGAAAAAGTTAGGTTAGGTTAGGTAGGTTAGGTAGTCGAAAAACAATTAATTCATGAAAACTTTGCTTATTAGGCAAATCGAGCCTTGCATAGTTGGCTGATGAGTGCGTTCTGGCTATTAGGTACGACATATATATATATATATATATATATATATATATATATATATATATATTTCATTGAATATGACCGCATATTCTGTATTTATTATTTTCTGGTTTAGGGCTTCTATCCCTCTAACTATTTTCTTAGCATCAGGGCTTAATTGAAATAGGAGTTCTCCAAAACTCATTTTCGTACTTTTAAGGTGAAGAAAAGAAGTGATTTACTAGAGTATTACACTTATTTGTATAATTTGCACGACGTTTCGAACCTCCATGGTTCATTCTCAAGTGAACAGATCTTACAATACTAGTTGATTTTATACCCGCATTAGGTCAGGTAATAAAATCAACTATACCCCGCAGGTATAAAATCAACTAGTATTGTAAGATCTGTTCACTTGAGAATGAACCATGGAGGTTCGAAACGTCGTGCAAATTATACAAATAAGTGTAATACACTCTATAGTAAATCACTTCTTTTCTTCACCTTAAAAGTACGAAAATGAGTTTTGGAGAACTCCTATTTCAATTAAGCCCTGATGCTAAGAAAATAGTTAGAGGAATAGAAGCCCTAAACCAGAAAATAATAAATACAGAATATGCGGTCATATTCAATGAAACATGTTTGAAAGAAAACCTGCTGCCAGTATACACCAATATATATATATATATATATTGTGACGGTAACGCGTTGGTGTTCGGCTGTTTAAGGCTAGGGGTATGGCCTCGTCACATAGTTATAAAAAAAAATAGAAAAAACTGGAACTTCGTCTGTGGTAAGGTAAGGAGAAGACACACAAAACACAAGTAAACTTTAACAATGAAATTTTAATTACGTTAAATAAATCAAAACATGAAAAAATGGACAAACAAATTTGTATAATAAAATCAATCAATCAAAATAATAAGAATAATTAAATGACACAATGAAAAGTTACGTTAAGATAAAATAACAAGTAGTGCAACACAAAATAAAGGGAAGGTGCTGGAATACAACCCGTTCTCGCAAATTTAATAAGTCAATATTGACTTATTAAATATGTGCATAGGTGACATACTTAACATAATAGATACCCTTAAAAATATTCATAGAAAACACCGACCTTACCTAACCTTGTTAGTATCTTAAGATAAGCATCTTATTGCTTCGTAATTACAATTATTACCTAACCTATAATAGGTATAGGTTAAGTAATAATTGTAATTACGAAGCAATAAGATGCTTATCTTAAGATACTAACAAGGTTAGGTAAGGTCGGTGTTTTCTATGAATATTTTTAGGGTTATCTATTATGTTTAGTATATCACCTATGCACGTAGTTAATAAGTCAATATTGACTTTACGATTTTGCGAGAACGGGTTGTGGAATATTGGCTTTAAGCTACCACCTCTCTCAGTACACGCTAACGTCTAGCCGGGAGGAGTGATAACCACGAAAGCACTGAATATTCTGAGGTCTGAGGTCGTGGCGACCCCAGACATCAAGTAGTATGGGGGGGCGAGTGCAGGTGCAGCCAGACCGGCGACCAATCAGCGGAGCCGGTAGCGATCAACAGGTAGTTTGGCGGTTTGAGTCCGAACAGGTGTCTGGCTGCAACGTTTTGCGCTCTGGCAAACCTTGCTGGTGTTGTTGTCGTTGTTGGACATTTCTTCCATAGTAGTTTTATATAATTTCAACGACGTAATGGTGGAGGGAAGAGCAGGCTCAATCTCTTGAAGGAGATTATCGTCACAATATATATATATATATATATATATATATATATATATATATATATATATATATATATATATATATATATATATATATACATATATATATATACATATATATATATATATATATATATATATATATATATATATATATACATAATGTCGTACCTAGTAGCCAGAACGCACTTCTCAGCCTACTATGCAAGGCTCGATTTGCCTAATAAGCCAAATTTTCATGAATTAATTATTTTTCGACTACCTAACCTACCTAACCTAACCTAACGTAACTTTTTCGGCTACCTATCCTAACCTAACCTATAAAGATAGGTTAGGTTAGGTAGGGTTGGTTAGGTTCGGTCATATATCTACGTTAATTTTAACTCCAATAAAAATAAATTGACCTCATACATAATAAAATGGGTAGCTTTAACATTTCATAAGAAAAAAATTAGAGAAAATATATTAATTCAGGAAAACTTGGCTTATTAGGCAAATCGGGCCCTGCTTAGTAGGCTGAGAAGTGCGTTCTGGCTACTAGGTACAACATATATATATATATATATATATATATATATATATATATATATATATATATATATATATATATTTTATTAAATATGACCGAAAAAGTAAGATTAATAATTCTAACACGAATTTTCTCAATCTTTCGTACATTATGCTTCACTGTTGGAGGTAAATCAAAAATCACTTCTCCAAAATTCATTTTTATTTCTAGTCTGACGCGACACGGGCGCGTTTCGTAAAACTTATTACATTTTCAAAGACTTCACAAATACACAACTGATTAGAACTTGCGTTTCCCTGATTTTATATCTACATTTGAGTGAGGTGGGAAGGGTGATGTGGCATTACATTTGAGTAAGGTGGGAAGGATGATGTGGCATTAGAGGATATTAATAGGGTATTAAAAGTATCAACACAAGACAGAACACGAAACAATGGATATTGAATAGAAGTGTTTGTAGAAAGCCTATTGGTCCATATTTCTTGATGCTTCTATATTGGAGCGGAGTCTTGAGGTGGGTAGAATATAGTTGTGCAATAATTGGCTGTTGATTGCTGGTGTTGACTTCTTGATGTGTAGTGCCTCGCAAACGTCGAGCCGCCTGCTATCGCTGTATCTATCGATGATTTCTGTGTTGTTTACTAGGATTTCTCTGGCGATGGTTTGGTTATGGGAAGAGATTATATGTTCCTTAATGGAGCCCTGTTGTTTATGCATCGTTAAACGCCTAGAAAGAGATGTTGTTGTCTTGCCTATATACTGGGTTTTTTGGAGCTTACAGTCCCCAAGTGGGCATTTGAAGGCATAGACGACGTTAGTCTCTTTTAAAGCGTTCTGTTTCGTGTCTGGAGAGTTTCTCATGAGTAGGCTGGCCGTTTTTCTGGTTTTATAGTAAATCGTCAGTTGTATCCTCTGATTTTTGTCTGTAGGGATAACGTTTCTATTAACAATATCTTTCAGGACCCTTTCCTCTGTTTTGTGAGCTGTGGAAAAGAAGTTCCTGTAAAATAGTCTAATAGGGGGTATAGGTGTTGTGTTAGTTGTCTCTTCGGAGGTTGCATGGCTTTTCACTTTCCTTCTTATGATGTCTTCGATGAAACCATTGGAGAAGCCGTTATTGACTAGAACCTGCCTTACCCTACAGAGTTCTTCGTCGACTTGCTTCCATTCTGAGCTGTGGCTGAGAGCACGGTCGACGTATGCGTTAACAACACTCCTCTTGTACCTGTCAGGGCAGTCGCTGTTGACATTTAGGCACATTCCTATGTTTGTTTCCTTTGTGTAGACTGCAGTGTGGAAACCTCCGCCCTTTTCCATGACTGTTACATCTAGAAAAGGCAGCTTCCCATCCTTTTCCGTCTCGTAAGTGAAACGCAGCACGGAACTCTGCTCAAATGCCTCCTTCAGCTCCTGCAGATGTCTGACATCAGGTACCTGTGTAAAAATGTCGTCAACATACCTGCAGTATATGGCCGGTTTCAAGTTCATGTCGACTAAGACTTTTTGCTCGATGGTACCCATGTAGAAGTTTGCAAACAGGACACCTAGGGGAGAACCCATAGCGACCCCATCTACTTGCTTATACATGTGCCCATCCGGGCTCAAGAAGGGTGCCTCTTTAGTACAAGCTTGGAGTAGTTTCCTCAGAATACTTTCTGGCATGTCAAGAGGAGTACAGGCTGGATCACGATACACTCTGTCGGCTATCATTCCGATTGTCTCGTCCACAGGTACGTTGGTAAACAGCGATTCTACGTCCAACGAGGCTCTTATCCCTGTGGCCCGTGCGCCCCGCAGTAAGTCCACAAATTCCTTTGGAGACTTCAGGCTGAAGGCGCAAGGAACATAAGGAGTCAGCAGGCCGTTGAGTCGCTTCGCCAATCTGTACGTGGGTGTGGGTATCTGGCTAATGATTGGCCGAAGTGGGTTTCCAGGCTTGTGCGTCTTGACATTTCCATACGCATATCCAGGTTTATATTCCCCAATGATCTTTGGCAGGTGGAGTCCGGATTTCTTGGCGTTCACAGTTTCGATCAGTTTGTTGACCTTTGCTTTTACGTTTGCGAGGCACTACACATCAAGAAGTCAACACCAGCAATCAACAGCCAATTATTGCACAACTATATTCTACCCACCTCAAGACTCCGCTCCAATATAGAAGCATCAAGAAATATGGACCAATAGGCTTTCTACAAACACTTCTATTCAATATCCATTGTTTCGTGTTCTGTCTTGTGTTGATACTTTTAATACCCTATTAATATCCTCTAATGCCACATCATCCTTCCCACCTTACTCAAATGTAATGCCACATCACCCTTCCCACCTCACTCAAATGTAGATATAAAATCAGGGAAACGCAAGTTCTAATCAGTTGTGTATTTGTGAAGTCTTTGAAAATGTAATAAGTTTTACGAAACGCGCCCGTGTCGCGTCAGACTAGAAATAAAAATGAATTTTGGAGAAGTGATTTTTGATTTACCTCCAACAGTGAAGCATAATGTACGAAAGATTGAGAAAATTCGTGTTAGAATTATTAATCTTACTTTTTCGGTCATATTTAATAAAATATGTCTACAGGAAAGACTGCTACCAAAATATATATATATATATATATATATATGTTTCATTGAATATGACCGCATATTCTGTATTAATTATTTTCTGGTTTAGGGCTTCTATCCCTCTAACTATTTTCTTAGCATCAGGGCTTAATTGAAATAGGAGTTCTCCAAAACTCATTTTCGTACTTTTAAGGTGAAGAAAAGAAGTGATTTACTATAGAGTGTATTACACTTATTTTGTATAATTTGCACGACGTTTCGAACCTCCATGGTTCATTCTCAAGTGAACTCAGGTATTGGTGAACAACGGATATAGCAACGCGGAAATAAACGCTGCTATAAGAAGACACTTGGACCGTTGGTATAATTCAGAACCTAGAACAGAAACCACAACACCCCCAATAAAATTATATTACAAATCAACCATGCACAGTGAACATATAAAAGAGGAAAGAATAATGAAAGAAATAATCCGTAAAGGAGTAAAAAGCACTACTCCTAACCAAAACATAAACCTGATAATATTCTACAAAACCAAGAAGACTTCCGAACTCCTTATCAAAAACAGCCCGAAGCCGACGGAGAACCCTCTACAGCAGTCAAGCGTTGTATACATGTACACTTGCCCCCACGAAGGATGTAACCTTCAATGTAAGTACATAGGTATGACGTCGACTAAGCTGACGAGGCGTTTGACATGCCATCTTCAATCTGGTGCCCCTAGGAATCACATGAGACAAGCCCATGACATTACTCTAACAAGAGAAATGTTGAACAAGAATACTTGCATAATAGACAAAACCCAAGATTCAAGAAGATTACAAATTCTTGAGGCAATTCACATAAGAATAGAGCGACCTACCATGAACACCCAAATCACGGAACTATTTACTCTACCCACCATGAGAGTAAGGACAAGACAAGAACATATCGATGCCAACACAGAAGACAATGTCCAACATAACAGGCCAATTACACTGGATTAATCTTTGTGTTTAGATAGGAGATGCCTCGTATGGGCCAATAAGCCTTCTGCAGCCCCTATGTTTATCCCTTATGTATCCCCCCATGTTTTCACCTTCATTGTATTATCACCTGACCTAATGCGGGTATAAAATCAACTAGTATTGTAAGATCTGTTCACTTGAGAATGAACCATGGAGGTTCGAAACGTCGTGCAAATTATACAAAATAAGTGTAATACACTATAGTAAATCACTTCTTTTCTTCACCTTAAAAGTACGAAAATGAGTTTTGGAGAACTCCTATTTCAATTAAGCCCTGATGCTAAGAAAATAGTTAGAGGGATAGAAGTCCTAAACCAGAAAATAATTAATACAGAATATGCGGTCATATTCAATGAAACATGTTTGAAAGAAAACCTGCTGCCAGTATACACCAATATATATATATATATATATATATATATATATATATATATATATATATATATATATATATATATATATATATATATATATATATATATATATATGTATATATATATATATATATATATATATATATATATATATATATATATATATATATGTGTGTATACATATCTGTATATATATGTTATACTCAAATTCTGTCAGTTGAAATGTAACCAATCACAGGCTAGTAGGCCTCTGACGTCATGCCAGACAGAGGAGCATCAAGCCATGCTCCCAGCAGCCTCAGTTCTCCACACAGACTCAGAGTAGAAGGACCTCGGCTAGGCAGATATATACCTTGCTGTCTCGGTCAATAAATATATACAGAAGCGACTACTGTGTCTACCTTCTACCCGAACAAGCCAAACGAATACTGGTAGCAGCAGTGGGATCCAGAAATTTTTTTTCTGGAAAGAAAAGTTCAAGTACCCAGCATCGCCGTGTGTTTCACGGTACACCGCCATCAGCCGCCTCCATCCTGCCACCCACGCATCAAATATTGTGCCAGACCGGGGTCCTGCAATCAACCACTACTCCAGGCCAACGTTTCAGAAGTAAGGGTCAATATTTTCCTGTGAGAACGCTCATTCATCAGTGAGGAGGAAGGAAGCTTCCCGCGCCAGCCATTTTTGAACCTCGCGCCACCACGTGGGAACCACCTGCACCCACCACCACCACCGCCACCCAAGCTGACAGTATCTAAGCTTTGTGAGTGTTCAAGCTACTGAAATCGTGGTCAGTTATCGTCGCAAGCATCACCTGATCATCGTATGTGCTGTATTGTTCCTTGAGAATATTTGGTGGACTGCAATTGTTTGACTAGTGTCGCCTCCCCAGGCTCACACACCTCGCCTCCCTCTCAAGCTCACACCTCGCCACCAGCCCCTGCTACATCATTTTGTGTGAACTCCTGCCTACCAATCGTGTTTCTCCACCGACATCGTCGTCGTCAGAATTTATCTTCGCGCTTCCAAGATCAACAGTGTGTGGGGTCCCTGAGTTTCGCGCCACCGCCGCCAGGAGTGCTGCTGTCGAACCAGATTGTAAACAAACCCTCACATGTGCCACTTCACAAGCCCTGCCACCGTTTTTGTGTTGGCCGCTGTTATACTGCAAATCGTGCAGCCCTGAGTTAAGTAATTGTGAGCTAAGATATCGTGTGCTATGTTTTAATGAGGTTTAACGTAAATATATCCAGAATATCCTGTGAATTACCCATTCAGTGACTTGTTAAATATTGGAGCCGCCTCAGTACTCAACTCCCCACAATTTCCTTGTGTGATTTCAACATTCCTGCTTCTTACAGTAATTTCATTGAATTTTAATTGTTCTCCTAGAGTGTTATTGGTAAATTCAAATTCCAGTGAAGTAAGAAATCCTTGTTTTAGTAGCAGTTAAGGATTTGTGCAATATAATTTTTTTTAATTCCTCCAGGCCTAAAATTTAAATTTATTCCTTCAACATTGCATATTATAATTTTTTTTTTACCATAGTTATATACATTCCTGTGTCCAGTTTATGTGCTACATACATATTTCTTGCATTGCCACTTGTTGTGTTGAATCTTTTTAATGAAATTTTGCAATTGCACTTCCAGTTTTTATATTCTCAATTGCTGTGCTTAGTCTGGTTTAATTAATTTACATACATCTAATTCCAGTCACTTTTTTTAATGAAAGATTGCTAAATTTAGTTTACAATTGCTTGTTCTTAATTATTTGTTGCCTAGCCTAATTTAATAATTTTATTTCTGCCATTTTTTTTTACTTTTGCCAAGTTGATATTTTTTTGTGTGTTTATTTTTGTGTATACTATTTCTGATGCCAGGTGCACTTAATTATAATCTGCGTTCAAATATTACTTCCACGGCTGTGACAATGCCTACCACTGTTGAAACCCCTTCAGAATCAATGGGAACAGTTGCTCGTCCCAATGGCCAGAGATCAGCTCAGGAAATGGCTATTCCTCTTTTTGCTGGGGAATCGCGTTTATTAGAATCATGGTTTAGTAAGGTTGAAGCGAAAACAGTTGCACGTTTTTCTAAGCCTACTGATGCCGAATACTTAGCAATTGCACGGTCAGCCGTGGACACAACCAAAGGTGATGCACGTTTTGTTGTTGATGAGAAAGCCATTGTTAGCCTCCAGTCTTGGCCTGAATTTAAGGATTTCTTTCGTCGTCGCTTTGTTAATAAAGGAGACCTCGACCCATATAGGTTAGTTAAGAAAATTGCCAATGCCACCATGCAGCCTGGTGAATCGTTTAATGCGTTTACTAGCCGTCTCGATCAGTATCTGTATGCCTTAGTTTCTGCTATGAATAATTCAACTTGGTTAGATAAAGACAATAATCTGTCCCCTGAGGCTATGGCCAAAATGATAGCATTTGGTACTTTAATGCATTTTGCCCCCGAGCATACAAAACCAATCGTTGAGCAACAAAATTTTGGTGTTAAACATGAAATTGGTAAAGTGTTTGAGGCTATTAACAATGCCGCAGATAAACTAGCTCCCCGAAGTGCTCAACTGTTGCCACCCTCTGATGCTGTAAATGTAGTAACAAGCTCTCAGCATCCTCCCACAAACTCTCAAAACTCTTGGTCGCAGAAGCGTACCCATGCTCGTAGCCCCCAGTCAAATTCGCCGCCTCATAAATTGCCGAAACGCCATAGTCCACAACCATCCACTCCCTCATATTGGCATTGTGGTAAGGGTAACCACCTTGCAAGGGACTGTTGGTCCGCCCCTAGATCATCACCTCCTAGACAATTCTCTCGGCCCCCCTCGTCAATCTAATCATTCTAGGCTTCCATATTGCACGTACCATAAACAAGTTGGTCACCACACTGCGGATTGTAGAGCTAGGCAAAGGACATCCCCACCTCGTAACTCCCATGGTCAGTCTTGGCGAGGCTCACAGCGTCCAAGACATTATCAGAACTCTCGTAATTACAACTCCCAGCCCAGCTATAATGCAACTTCAAATTATAATGCTCAGTCACAGAATGCTGGAGCTCAGAATGTTCACTCCATGTCGTCGGGAAACCCCCAAGGCCATCCGCTAACCAATTCAAGCTAGCCAATCCTAGTGCCCTCCCTGTGTATTCAGTAGCTACCCATAATAGATTTGGACACTTGACAGAGGAGGACACTGACTCTAGACCAGTTGTAGATGTTGACGGATCCACAGTAAATTTGACACAAACAAGACACAGATATCCCAGACAACATAAGTCAAAAATAGTAACTTGTCCAGTCTCAAGTGATGGTCCCCTTGTCTCAGCCATTGTACATGGTAGAGTTTTAAAAGTTTTTCTTGACTCAGGTGCAAAAATTAATATTGTCAAGCCCTCAGCTCTTAGAGACATTGAGAGTAAGCACCCTACTATTTTAAAACAGTCACACATACCTTTTCTAAGTGGTATTTCAGGAAATAAAGTAAAAGTTCAGGGTGAAATTGACCTCCCACTCAAGTTCAATGATGTCACATTGTCTATAACATGTTTAGTTGTTGACATTATTCATTTTCCTGGAGACATTCTCTTAGGTCTGTACACCATGATTGATGAAAATATTGCATTGTTTCCCCATCGTTGGAACATAAGTATCAAAGACCATGTCATACCCTTGTGTAGCATGTATCGACAGGGCCACGAGTTCAACCTTCAATCAGATTACGTTAATTTTGTTGACACCCGCCTTGCTAGCGTAGGTTTGTCAGATCATTGTCGTGGTAGCATACCCGAGAAAACAGGCACTCGATTGAAGCATAGTAGTTGTGCAGTTGTTAAGGAGAATGAGTATCGGGACTTTCTGGAAGGGGACGCCCTAACGGATTCTCGTTGTCTCGCTCGCCTGGCAGCTTCCATCTCTGAAGTCAGTGGTTCCATGGCTACTGACACTGTGCTACACCCTCATTCTCTCACCAGAATAAGAGTTAAGGTTCAGGGAGTGCCTGAGTTGTCGGATGTGATTGCGGAAAGTGAAACATGTAAAGTGAATGGTACATTTGTTGAACCCTCCTGGCACACAGTGCAGGATGGTACTGTCACATTATTTATCGCAAACACAAGTAATGCCAATATCCATCTCCAGTCTGGTACCCATGTTGTAGATTTTGCCCATTACTCGTTACCGGTGCGAGTTGTGGATGATGTCTCCATGGATCATACTGTTTGTACACTCACACCAGGAGAACAGGGATCTCAGCCAGAGGTGCAAGCGCAACACCTCAGTCCTACTGATTTTCCTGACTCTGTGGCTCAGCTTTTGGAAATTTTGAACAGGAATAGAGCTGTTGTTGCTCTACCAGGAGAAAAATTAGGTCTCACTCCTCTCATTACACATAAAATTCCCCTTGAGCAAGGAACTACGCCTATTTATGTACCAGCTTACCGTCTTCCCCATTCTCAGAGAGCAGAAGCAGATAGACTTGTAGAGGAAATGTTACAGAGTGATGTAATTGAATCAAGTAATTCGCCATGGAACGCTCCATTGATTCTTGTACCAAAGGGAGATGGGACTTGGAGACCTGTAATCGATTATCACAAGCTTAACAGAGTAACAATACCTGATCGTTTCCCACTTCCAGTTCTCAATGATTTGTTGCAAAGTATTGGTCGAAAGAAAGTATTCTCAACGTTAGATTTGTTGCAGGGATTCTGGCAAATCCCCCTTGATGAGGAAAGTAAACAATTGACAGCCTTTAGTACTCCCAATGGTCATTTTCATTTCAAAAGAATGCCGTTTGGTTTGCGTAGTAGTCCAATAACCTTTTCACGGCTCATGACAAATCTATTTCGTAGATTGATAGGAAGTACGCTTCTAGTTTACCTTGATGATCTCATAATCATGTCGCAAGATGTTCAGACTCATTTCCAGAACCTTGAAAAAGTACTTGCAAAGCTCGCTGAAGCTAAAAATTTAAAAATAAAGCTTGCAAAATGTTCATTTTTAAAGCAAAAGATTAATTTCCTAGGTCATACAGTTACACCTTCAGGTATTACATTGAATGAATCAAAAATTATTGCTGCCCGTGATTTTCCAACACCTCGTACCGCAGAAGCCGTAAGACAGTTCACAGGTCTTGTAGGATTTTATCGTTCATTTATTGCTGGATTCTCTATTATAGCCGCTCCGCTTTACAAGTTGCAAAGAAAAGATGAACCCTTTGTTTGGGGAGAGGCCCAGGATCAGTCAATCAAAAAACTCAAAGCAGCCTTGATTTCGTCACCTGTCCTTAGGTACCCAGATTTTTCTAAACCTTTTACGTTGGTTACAGATGCTAGTGACATAGGTCTAGGTGCTGCATTACTTCAAACAGAAGGTCACAGAGATCACGCAATAGCTTATGCTAGCCGCACATTATCCAAAGAAGAGAAAAATTATAGTGCAACAGAACGAGAAGCCTTGGCAGTTGTCTGGGCACTTAAACATTTCAAGGATACAATTTATAATTACCCAGTTCATGTTCTTACAGATCACCAACCATTAATTCCCTTGTTCAAAAATAAGAATCCAGTTTGAAAGTTTGCTAGATATTTGCTCACAATTCAAGAATTCAATCCCACATTTGGATATATTCCAGGAAAGCAAAATGTTGTAACCGATGCGTTTTCTCGACACGTAGCTGCGATTCAGTTAAATTACCCAGCATTAGAAGCTACAGTAGTAGAAACGGAACAAAGACAAGACCCCATATGGGCACCCGTCATTAAATTTTTGACTAAGCAAGACACTCGCCCGATTCATAAACCGCCAGTACCATTGAAAGAACTAGTTATGTTGGACAATTTACTGTGTAGAGTAGTAAGGCTAGGGACAGCCCCGAGGAAATGTTGTCAGTTAGTTGTTCCAGCTGTCTTGGTACCAACTGTGTTTAAAATTATCCATGATGCTCCTGCAAGTGCACATCCAGGAAAGGATCGTACACTCCAACAAGGTCGATTGAAATATTTTTGGCCAAAAATGGCTAAGGAGATTGCTCATTATGTTGACAGATGTTTAACTTGTTTACAGCACAAGGGACATGTTTCAGGACCTAATCCAATTCAGGTGTACCCAGCAACTAAAGCTCCTTGGGAACGAATATCGATGGATTTATTGACAAATTTTGCGGAAACAGAGAAAGGGAACAAACATTTGCTTGTAATGGTCGATAATTTTTCACGGTTTTGCGAACTAGTTCCTATCCTGAACAAAACAGCAGAAACCATAGCCAGCGCATTCCATGACCAAATAATTTGTAGATATAGTATGCCTAAAGTAATCCTTTCAGATAATGGTCCAGAATTCAGTAATAGTATTTTAACTAGCTTGTGTGATTTATATAACATCAAAAAATGTAGCATCATGCCTTATCATCCGGCAAGTAATGGACTAGCTGAACGTACTAACAGGAAAGTGTTAGATGCCTTGAGAGTCACGTTGAATTTTGATAACAATAATTGGGATGATTTTATACCCTTAATTCAGTGTGCTATAAATTCTTCAATTAATGTTTCTACTGGTGACACACCTCACGCTATTCTTTATGGTACAGATAAGATCCTCCCTAATGAATTGATTAACGTACCTCCTACTCCCTTATATAACGTAGATGATTTTGTTCAAGTGAAGCGTAGACAGATGCAATTAGTATTCAAGAAAATACGAGAACAACTGTCCAAAGCAACAGCCGAGTTCACTCTAGCAAGGAATGCATGAGCTAAACCCAGTAAAATAACTATTGGATCTGTAGTAATGATACTTAACCAACACAGGTCTGGTCCTATGTACAAGTTAACTAAGAAATTTTTGGGTCCATATAAGGTAATCGAGCTTATTAAAGGTAACAAATACAGACTTAAGAACTTGTTAACAGGAGAGTATATAAATGAACATTTAGACCATATGAAGTTAGCTAAAATGACTGTTGACGAGACTGATGAGGAAGATGACAATGAACTTACCCAGACAGATACTCCCACTCTGACACCACCTTCTGTGGTTGACAGACCACTGGATGTTCAGCAACCCCCTACTAGCAATTATAATCTTAGATCAAGACCTCTCGTTTCAACCGTGCACTCACCACATGTCCATTGGCTAGATTTTAACGAGGATATCTCTCAAGATGATAGTTTGTCGCATGAAGTTTCATCTGTTCCGGACCTTCAGTCAGAGCCAGAGTTGTATAGTGCTCTGGATGAGCTAGGTGTAGATATCCGCAGAATTAATAATTGAATGCACTCTGCAGTTATTCTGTTTGTTTTGAAAAAAAAAAAATCATTTGCAGTATTTCTACCACATGTGTCTTATTATTACCATTATATATAATGTATAGTTTTTCTCAACTTTATTTTGTTATGAATTAGATGCCATTGTTAAGTCTACTACCATTTGTATTTTTACAGTGCTTGTCATAAGAGTTATTATTGTTCTAGCAACCACATTGTGGCCAGTGAATCCTGACGGCTATCACGCAGATGTTAGTCTTCTTGTTCCAGGTCTTGTATATAGCTTGTAAATATATGGCACATTAAATATATTGTACATTGGTCTTGTAAATATATTGTATATTTCAGAGAAAAAAAAAATGAGAAAAAAAGAAAATCATTATCTATCTTGAAATTCAATTGTGGTTGTTAGGTCAGAACTTTGTTCTATTAATGTAATAATTGTTTAATTTTGTATGGTTTTCAAGCACACGCCATTGACACATGTTAATAATTTTGTTTAGGCAATACCTTGAGTTGTATTGTTCATATCTGATCAGTAGACATCCACATGTTCTTAATACTCTGGTTTAATCAAAGCATTGTTACCATGATTTTCACCTATTATGATGAATTTTTTTTTTTGGTGCATATATGCCGAGTTGTTAGTATTACGCACACCTGATCTTCTTTCAATGTTTTATTATGCAAATTTCACATGTAAGCCATTATTGAATGCCACCGAGGTCCTTTCAGTATCATTGTAACTATATAGCTAGCCAGAGCTTGTCGACAAGGGACGTCGACTTGGTAGCGTGTCCGAGCGGTGTTATACTCAAATTCTGTCAGTTGAAATGTAACCAATCACAGGCTAGTAGGCCTCTGACGTCATGCCAGACAGAGGAGCATCAAGCCATGCTCCCAGCAGCCTCAGTTCTCCACACAGACTCAGAGTAGAAGGACCTCGGCTAGGCAGATATATACCTTGCTGTCTCGGTCAATAAATATATACAGAAGCGACTACTGTGTCTACCTTCTACCCGAACAAGGCAAACGAATATATATTCATATATATACATATATACATATACATATATACATATGTATATATACATATATACATATGTGTATATATATATATATATATATATATATATATATATATATATATATATATATATATATATATATATATATATATATATATATATTGTGACAATAATCTCTTTCAAGAGATTGAGCCTGCTCTTCTCTACATGAAGTTACGTATTTTACACAAAATTAAGATGCTACCTTCAAGATATGTCTACCAGTAGCACAAAACGTTTTGACCAGGAGGCAAAACGTACCCAAGACTCACCCCCCTACTCCACTCCCTCCACGCCGGCTCGTCATCAACCAGCCAACTACCCTTCCCAGCCTGCCTGCTCCTGATTGGTGACTCGCTGACTGCACTCCTGCACACTGCACCTCAGCGCCCTCTACCTGAGTCGATGTCTGGGCTTGATCCAGCCATTGAAGTCAGAATATCCTTGTGCTCTCAAGCAGTGAACAACTAACTGATATATGCTGTATCAGGTGAATGTCTCGCAGCTAGCGCCATATTTTCAGCACCTGATTATTTTTCACCTTTAACTTTATTATTATTGTAGAGTAACTTCATCCCTATTATTCATTTATGTTATATTGTTTTTGACTTGTTCTTTTGCGCTGTCCATTGCCAATGGATTGTCTTTGTTTATAATTTGTTTTCTATATTAATTAAAGTTTCATTGTTCATACTTTGTGTTTTGCGTGTCTTCCCTTACTTTACCACAGACAAACAGGCAAGCAGTCTATCTTTTTTTTTTGTAAGTGTGACTAGGCATTGACACCTGCCATTGGAGGACTGCCGAACATCTACACTCCAACACTTTCCAACGTCACAATATATATATATATATATATATATATATATATATATATATATATATATATATATATATATATATATATATATATATATATAATTATAATGTACATATACACACAAATACACACATCAATAATCTTTTGTGTCACAAGAGGCTCACAACAGTCACTGTACAAGGCACTTTACATCTAGGATGAGCCGCACAGTTACTAATCTTGCTCCACACCCACCCAACTGGGCGGCAGCTTTACAGTCATGTGCATGCATTACTTACAGTAAGCAAATTTTGGATACTTCGCTAAGATTTAGGGCCGGATGTGAGGAGGTGGTTCACCAGCTCACTTACAATAGTGCTCTTATGCCTGTGGGAGCCAGTATACTTGTTAAGTGCACTTGTTAAGTGGGCGGACTTAAGTTTTGTACCAGCAACCGAAACATCTAGTGTTTGGGCTCATGTGAGAGCCCCAGTCATCAGCAGTCCATAAATGTTACCCTGGCCGGGGTGGCATGTCTGTGGACAGTGCTAGAGCTGATAGCATCATCTCATTGTATGGCATGGAGCCAGACAACTTTGCGCGCGAACGGCTAGGCCGCAGGCGTGGGGTGAAACATGTGGGGTCCCACGCTCGCCGGCCACTTGAGTGGTTGTCATGGAGACAGCCGCCATCTTAGTAAACATCTTGAGCCGCCATGTTGGTCGGCCATCTTGGAGCTGCCCTAGGGGCTATGCTACACCGTCGCTGATTGGATGAGAGGGGTAGGCCGCTGTATGCCTTCCTCTCATTGGTTATTTCGAGAAGGACGCGGGAATAGCCGTTGTGTAGCATCATTCTGAACTCAGCCGCCACCTTGTCAAGACGCATCCTGTACTCAATTCGGCCAAATTGGAGTATAGGGCGTCGTGGTGGCTGGACTACAACTGCTGATGCTTCCTGCTTCACCTACGACATCGGTCGTCACAGAATCCGGCCGAAGTCGTCGCTTGGAGGGGTTTAAGACATTATTGTATGCAGGGGGTAGAGGTACAGTGATCTGGGATCGTGGGGGAATGTGCATACGAGCAGCAACAGACTCGTAGATCCCATACCAGTGATGATTAGACTTGCTAGTGCTCTGTAGCAGTCGATGGGAACGGGGAAATTCGTGTCAGTGTTAAGGCAATTTCCCGTGTTAGTACTACGGTCAGGAACTACCGCTGCCTACGCCACCCGGAGCGAGCCAGCCACCTATAGCGGGGTGCCTGATGTATGGGAATGGTGTGTAAAGCCGGCAGTGTGAATGAGTAAGTACCTATGTGTGTATTTCGGTGATTAGTAGTCTCTAAAGCTTGAATTCGAGGTCAAGTGTTCCGTCACATTGTCACGCAGCACCTGTTCAGGTGGAGTGAATTGTGGGCGAGGAGATTAATCACCTGTGTTGTCATCTTGTCAGTCCAGAGGGACTTAAGTGTACACAGACGTACAGTGTGTGTGTGTGTGGGTACACACGGGGAACAGGATACATAGATTAGCCAAGGACGGAGAGGATGTCCATGTAATAAATTCTTTTATTTCATTGTGGTAATCATTTTTGATCGTCCGTGGGACGGAGTGATATCATTTCCATGTGTGGTCTTGCAGGTGTGGAATTCCAACACTGAGCGCTCAGGTATGTGTAACGCCAGTGATTCCTGGCAATGATTATTGTGGAGTGTGCCACAGTGTGGCTTAAATTTCTTGTAGTGTTCCCAGGGCCGTGACAAGTGTGATTTATATAAATATATATATTGTGGTTGCAGTATTAATTAACGTAATTTTGGTGAGGTTTGGTGAGTGACGAGGCCGTCTAGAGAGACCGCCCCCGCTCTGTCGAGTAACGTAACTCTCGAGTGTTTATCGGCATGCGTGACCGATAAATCACTCACCCATGTGATTTAAGGAGTGTGAGATTCTCCTTAGTGTTCCCAATAACGTTTGATAGCTGTAGGCTACATGTGTCAACAGTAATTATATATATATATAATCGTAGTGTCACGGTGCCCAGTGTTAATGTGTTATTTACTGTGTGGTGATTGCAATATATTGACCTATGTTCTAGGGGTCATTTGCAGCAGTAAGTAAGTAAGTGTGTGCAGTATCCTAATATTTGGAAATTAGTGTACTTGCCGTGTGTGTTATTGCAAAGGGGGTTGTTATTTGATGGTGATTGTTGCTAGTGTTGAGCAATCACCGGATGTGATTGCAGTCCAGTAAAACCATTGTGGGGCAGTGTTCTAGAGGGTTCATGTCCTGTATGTTATTTTGCTAGATTCTGCAGTATTGTCATAGCAACCGGATTGTAACGTAAATCACTGTGATTTGTTAGTGTGATTTGTCATTGTCGTGGGGGAACTCGGCTGTAGACGAGTACTTGGATACAAATATATTCTCCTGGTTATCTGGTAGGACATCGAAGTCCAGTATTCAGTGAGGTGATTGCGAGGCAATTAATATAACGTAACCAAGGGAACGCCCATTGTTTTAAGAGAATTTGTTCTTTGACAATTTGAGTAACGTAGAATGCGTTTGGGTTAATTTACTTTCCTGTAAGCAGCTACGGTAGTCTCGAGGAGCCTAGCCATCAGCCAGATAAGAATTAGAGTATTGTCTGTCGTAATTAACGGTCAGTGGGCCGGGTAATTGACGTGTTTCAGAAAGTCAAAGTAATTAATCTCGATCCTTGTTTGATCGACTCACACGAAGGCTACATTGTTCCATTAACGTAACGTCGTTATCTGCCCGGAAGTACCGGCATTGGATTGACTCGTGAGAGGAGTAACGTCATTTATAATAACGTAAACGTGGGGCTAATTACTGTTATTAGTCGCCTGAATTGGTCTGAGTACGGAAGGCTTAGACGGAATTCATACCTTAATGTAAATTGCTGAGCCAGTGTGAAAGGTTGCGTATTTTAATTTTTTAATTATTGATCTTGAGGATAGTAATTAATTACTCTAAAGGTAATCACGAGTGATTACCGTTCTCTTAGCACTTTGGACATTGTAAATCAGAATTTACCATCGCAGAGTGATTAGTAACCGATTAACGTAAATTAACGTAACTAGTAAAGAGATTAATCAGCTGTCTGGAAGTACAGGGATTAATGGGATTTTCTCACTGAATGCTCGACGGGTAGAGTGTTGTTTGATTTCCGCGTTACTAGTGACAGTTGTAAGAGTTGTTAATTTAACGTAAAATGTTACCTTGTTATTAACGTAAATGTTATTGTGTTATAACGTAAATCAATTGTCATTGATTGTTGATCGTCCGTGGGACGGAGTGTTAACGTAAGGATTAATTTGTGGAAGGGTGCTGGAGTTGCCAGTGAACCCATTAGTTATTGTTGTCATTGAAAGACTACTGATTTGATTGCATTGCAACCGCTGTTGCAGGTGTAGACTGCACTGAGGCGTGGAACAGTTAGGAGGTTACTGGAGACGTATTTCAGAACCTACTGTGTCATTTGTTGTAATTGTGATTATAGATCTGTTAGTTCTTGCTTGCTTGTTGATTCCTCTGTGGTCACGCTTATGTTCGAGTTAGTTCATTATGCAGTCCGAGGGGCTGGTGTCTAGCTGTCATTGATAGTGTCACAGGAAGGATTTCGAGTAACGTCATTGACATTTCCTTTGTCTTGTTGTAGTAGTTAGTACTTTATTGAATAAACTAAGTTGTTATGGTTAACACTGTCTTTTCGTTACACCCCCACACATTATTATTGTTATGCAAATGTTCTTCACACTCGACTAAAATTGAGACTAATTTTCTGAGCTTTGGATCAAATATACGGCACCACACAACAATAAATTATTGTTGTGAGAGCCCGTGACCTACTCGTTAGATTCGCTTCGGCGATTGGCGAAGGTCGGCGGCCTAAGTGGGGGGGATTTCAATTTTCATTGGGGTGTCGGCGTTTGCTCGCGCCTAGTCAATTGTTCATACATGGTCCCAAAGTGAGGAATGAGCTGTTTACTACACTGGTGTGTTAGCTAAGCAAGTCCTTCCTCAGGCGACCTAATTGAATATCACGACAGGAATAAAGGTTAAAGAATAAAGAAAATTCTTAGAAATTTTCCGAGCTAAAATTCCTTATACCAATTTTAATTTATTCCAAAACTTCTCACAGTTAACAAAATCAAACTCTCACAGCGTGGCGCCCAACGTGGGGCCGTAGACTTTTGATTCATAATCAGAAAAGTAAGATTCATCAAGTTGAGAAACCTATGAAAGGTGTGCAGAACATTGCAGAACAATATTGCTGTGGGTGTGTATGTTGTCGGTTAGCAGGATTAGGTACACACACACCACACACACAGAATGGATGAGGATTATAGGCATAAGTACGTATATCTGTATGTGACTAAGTATGGCGTGCTGCCAAAGGATAGAAACATTCGTACAGATGAGGAATGTAGGCGGTATGTTGAGGACCATAATGCCTATGTACGGCGTCTATGTCTAGAAAGAGCAAACAGAAGTGATCTAGGGGACAAGGGAGTTCCCCTAGCCGACCGTGGTATAGTCGGTATGTCAGGGGGTGTGGGATTGAGTCCACCCCAGGAGAAGGAAGGGGAGTCGCGACCCCAGCCTAGGCTAAGGACTGATTCCTTGGGCCACAGAAACGTTTCATTGGAAGTAGTCAGTCAGATACCAGAACAACCTCTCAGGAGGGGGGACTGAACAACCCCAGGAGGAAATTACTTTACAGTACCTAGCAGCTCAAGCTGATGGTTTTAATCTGCAAGGAGAGAATAAGGCCAAGTTCGTGGCCTTCATGTGGAATGCCCACCACGAGAGATTGACTAGATTGGAAATTGCAAGAGTGCAATCCGAGGCAAGGACGGGGAGTCAAGCCCCTCCTGCCGCGCCAAGCTCAGAGGTACAGGCGCTGGAAGTTGAGATACCTCCTCTATTGCCAAGAGAGGAGAAGATCGATCCTAGGGATGCATACCTAGATCGATGTGTGACGAAGGTTGAAAGGTTTACTCAAGCTCCAAGTAAGGGAGCCAAACCTAAAGAAAGTAAGTCTAAGGGACACCAACAGAAACCCAAGGTTAAGGGACCCAGGTGCTTCACATGCAACATGACAGGTCACCGAGCAGCTAAGTGCCCGAGCAACACTAGGCTTAAGACTAAGAAGGTGACCAAGGTGCAGGTTACAGGCATGAGTACCGTGGGAGGTGATGCCCTAAGACACACACTCGAGTTAACTAGAGGAAGAGTTAATGGGCAATGGACGAGTGTCTTTTGAGACCGGGGTGCTACAGTTAACATGGTCAGGAGCAGTTGGGTTGAGCCTGAGAGTAGAACAGGTCGAACCCTCCGTGTCCAGTACCCAGATGGCACTGGTAAGGACATGGAAGAAGTGTCCGTGTTGGTAGACACCCCATATATCAAAGGTAAGATCAAAGCTGCGCTAAATAGAAAGGCAGTGTATGGACTTTTGATAGGTAATACTCCTGGTATAGAGAACCAGGTGGGTCTGTCCTGTGGAAATGACCCAGAGGAAACAGGAACAGGTGAGAGGAAGGTTAAACCCGCTGGCGTTGACACCAAGCGTCAGCCGGCTGGTCGAGCAGAGATCACCGCCGCCCAGACAGAAGAAGAGGCGCAGCAGGTGAAAGGAAACCGGAGCCATCCTCCTCTCCCTATTGCACAGAAAACGAGAACTGACTCAGAGGGACTCAGATGGGTCTCACCAGCTGACGGCGATGTCACACGGCCGCCAGCTGAGGAAGTCAAGGTCGCCTCTTATCAGGCGAAAGATCAGGTGCATGAGGTAAAAGGGAAAAAGAGCAATTTTCCTTCTTTCATTTCACAGAAAACGGGGGTGAGCCCAGTGAGACGGGTGTGGCCCGGATCAGGTGATCCCGCCACGACCTGTCGACCAGCCAGACCCGCGAGGGTTACCACCACTCAGGAGAGTAAACGTCTGCTGGATGTTACCAGTGGTGAGGCTAAGGTAGCTGTGGTTCCCACAAGTGAAGTGGATATTATGGACCAATCTTTCAGGCTGTTGGAAGATCGTTCAGACAAACGAACGGTCGCTGAGAGATTGAAGAACGAGCAGGTCAGTGACCAAGTGCTCAGTGAGGGGCGAGGTTTGACAGCTGCTGAAGAGGCCTCAGCCCAGTCAACTCAGTCGGTAGAGCAACCCAGTCTGAGAGTGACAGACAGACAGGAAGAAAGACCCTGTCACCGGGAAGTCAAGACAGTCTGCTAACTGTCGGGATTGTGTCGGTAGGGTAGGGAAGGTGTCGAGTCTGTACTTCATTGGTAAGTCCATCCCAGTGTGCTACCTATTGTGTCCAGTATGACACAGACCTGTGGGGCGAGAGTGTGAAGGGACTGAGGAAGGGAAGCTGCGAGGCGTTGAGCCGGCTTAACCTGGACCCAGAACCTGAGCACGACCGCACTATGGTCAGGAAGTACCACCCTGGACGAGCCAGTGACGTCACATCTTGTCCCACCAGCCACCGACGTCAACAGAAAACGGATGAATCACCACCACCCAGCCGCCGTGCACTTAATTAAGAGCCAAGTGTAAGTGGCTGGTGATTTTTAGATGAAATTTTCCTCCGGGAAATTTTATCTTTTTGGTGGGGAGTTATGTGAGGAGGTGGTTCACCAGCTCACTTACAATAGTGCTCTTATGCCTGTGGGAGCCAGTATACTTGTTAAGTGCACTTGTTAAGTGGGCGGACTTAAGTTTTGTACCAGCAACCGAAACATCTAGTGTTTGGGCTCATGTGAGAGCCCCAGTCATCAGCAGTCCATAAATGTTACCCTGGCCGGGGTGGCATGTCTGTGGACAGTGCTAGAGCTGATAGCATCATCTCATTGTATGGCATGGAGCCAGACAACTTTGCGCGCGAACGGCTAGGCCGCAGGCGTGGGGTGAAACATGTGGGGTCCCACGCTCGCCGGCCACTTGAGTGGTTGTCATGGAGACAGCCGCCATCTTAGTAAACATCTTGAGCCGCCATGTTGGTCGGCCATCTTGGAGCTGCCCTAGGGGCTATGCTACACCGTCGCTGATTGGATGAGAGGGGTAGGCCGCTGTATGCCTTCCTCTCATTGGTTATTTCGAGAAGGACGCGGGAATAGCCGTTGTGTAGCATCATTCTGAACTCAGCCGCCACCTTGTCAAGACGCATCCTGTACTCAATTCGGCCAAATTGGAGTATAGGGCGTCGTGGTGGCTGGACTACAACTGCTGATGCTTCCTGCTTCACCTACGACATCGGTCGTCACAGAATCCGGCCGAAGTCGTCGCTTGGAGGGGTTTAAGACATTATTGTATGCAGGGGGTAGAGGTACAGTGATCTGGGATCGTGGGGGAATGTGCATACGAGCAGCAACAGACTCGTAGATCCCATACCAGTGATGATTAGACTTGCTAGTGCTCTGTAGCAGTCGATGGGAACGGGGAAATTCGTGTCAGTGTTAAGGCAATTTCCCGTGTTAGTACTACGGTCAGGAACTACCGCCGCCTACGCCACCCGGAGCGAGCCAGCCACCTATAGCGGGGTGCCTGATGTATGGGAATGGTGTGTAAAGCCGGCAGTGTGAATGAGTAAGTACCTATGTGTGTATTTCGGTGATTAGTAGTCTCTAAAGCTTGAATTCGAGGTCAAGTGTTCCGTCACATTGTCACGCAGCACCTGTTCAGGTGGAGTGAATTGTGGGCGAGGAGATTAATCACCTGTGTTGTCATCTTGTCAGTCCAGAGGGACTTAAGTGTACACAGACGTACAGTGTGTGTGTGTGTGGGTACACACGGGGAACAGGATACATAGATTAGCCAAGGACGGAGAGGATGTCCATGTAATAAATTCTTTTATTTCATTGTGGTAATCATTTTTGATCGTCCGTGGGACGGAGTGATATCATTTCCATGTGTGGTCTTGCAGGTGTGGAATTCCAACACTGAGCGCTCAGGTATGTGTAACGCCAGTGATTCCTGGCAATGATTATTGTGGAGTGTGCCACAGTGTGGCTTAAATTTCTTGTAGTGTTCCCAGGGCCGTGACAAGTGTGATTTATATAAATATATATATTGTGGTTGCAGTATTAATTAACGTAATTTTGGTGAGGTTTGGTGAGTGACGAGGCCGTCTAGAGAGACCGCCCCCGCTCTGTCGAGTAACGTAACTCTCGAGTGTTTATCGGCATGCGTGACCGATAAATCACTCACCCATGTGATTTAAGGAGTGTGAGATTCTCCTTAGTGTTCCCAATAACGTTTGATAGCTGTAGGCTACATGTGTCAACAGTAATTATATATATATATAATCGTAGTGTCACGGTGCCCAGTGTTAATGTGTTATTTACTGTGTGGTGATTGCAATATATTGACCTATGTTCTAGGGGTCATTTGCAACAGTAAGTAAGTAAGTGTGTGCAGTATCCTAATATTTGGAAATTAGTGTACTTGCCGTGTGTGTTATTGCAAAGGGGGTTGTTATTTGATGGTGATTGTTGCTAGTGTTGAGCAATCACCGGATGTGATTGCAGTTCAGTAAAACCATTGTGGGGCAGTGTTCTAGAGGGTTCATGTCCTGTATGTTATTTTGCTAGATTCTGCAGTATTGTCATAGCAACCGGATTGTAACGTAAATCACTGTGATTTGTTAGTGTGATTTGTCATTGTCGTGGGGGAACTCGGCTGTAGACGAGTACTTGGATACAAATATATTCTCCTGGTTATCTGGTAGGACATCGAAGTCCAGTATTCAGTGAGGTGATTGCGAGGCAATTAATATAACGTAACCAAGGGAACGCCCATTGTTTTAAGAGAATTTGTTCTTTGACAATTTGAGTAACGTAGAATGCGTTTGGGTTAATTTACTTTTCTGTAAGCAGCTACGGTAGTCTCGAGGAGCCTAGCCATCAGCCAGATAAGAATTAGAGTATTGTCTGTCGTAATTAACGGTCAGTGGGCCGGGTAATTGACGTGTTTCAGGAAGTCAAAGTAATTAATCTCGATCCTTGTTTGATCGACTCACACGAAGGCTACATTGTTCCATTAACGTAACGTCGTTATCTGCCCGGAAGTACCGGCATTGGATTGACTCGTGAGAGGAGTAACGTCATTTATAATAACGTAAACGTGGGGCTAATTACTGTTATTAGTCGCCTGAATTGGTCTGAGTATGGAAGGCTTAGACGGAATTCATACCTTAATGTAAATTGCTGAGCCAGTGTGAAAGGTTGCGTATTTTAATTTTTTAATTATTGATCTTGAGGATAGTAATTAATTACTCTAAAGGTAATCACGAGTGATTACCGTTCTCTTCAAAATTATACCAATTTTTTCAATCCTTATACCAATTTTAATTTATTCCAAAACTTCTCACAGTTAACAAAATCAAACTCTCACACCGGATATCATTATGAATGAAGTACTTACACACTTCTTGGACAGTATTGATGGTGTTATCTCTAAATTCCGCAATTTTTTCACATTCCATTATATAATGACGCAAAGTATGCAAATAGTTCTGCTGACAGAGTTTACATTTAGTTAAATCTACATCAGCAGATGTTACAAACTCCCAGAGGTACTTGTAGCCGAGCCTAAGCCTAGCAGTGGTAACATCTAGAAGTCTGCTAACATTATTGGATGACCCATAGACGTGCGGTTCTTCCTGCATAATAGAATCTTCTTTTGATAATTACCTGCTTGTAGCTGACATATAATATATTCTGTGTCAGCCATAATTCACCTAGACATCGATCCTGCGTCGTAATTAACATACATATTTCTTTACTTCTGTGTTGTGTATTAAAGTGACTTAAATTTTATACGTAAATTTCTTGCAGTATATGATGATGATAGAGTACAATCAATCCAAGGTTATACTCGACGTCTCGTTTAATTAAAGGCAGATTCTTTGGCTAACTTATCAGCTCTATCATGCATTCGGAGGCCAACATGAGATGGAGACCACATTTATTTATTTATTTATTTATTTATTTATGCATATACAAGAATGTACATAAGGAATGTGAGGATACAAATATGGTAATTACAGTCTTGTAAAGCCACTAGCACGCGCAGCGTTTCGGGCAGGTCCTTAATCTAAGAAAATTTTAAGGAGGTAAATACTTGCAAAATTCATAGACAAAAAAATGATAACAGATTACATGAAATGAAAAAAAAAGATGATGAGAGAAAATTGTAGGTACAGTATATTAAAGCACATAGGTAGCTAAGATTGATTGCAATGACAGCTTAAAATGGTAGTTGACAACAAATTGGTAGGCACAATACAGCAGAAACAATATAAGATTGATTGCAATGACAGCTTGAATGGTAGTTGACAAAAATTGGTAGTCACAATACAGCATATGGCTAGCACATAAAAGAAGACAGCAATGAACACAATGATAAGGTTGTTTGATATTACATAAAAATTAGGAGATTGGGTAACACTAGGTACAGAGCAAATTTAAAGCTCAGTGTAGGAAACTAAGAAGATGAAGTTAGGTACTTTTTGGTTTTGCTTTTAAATAAGGCAAAAGTTTTACAGTTTTTCAATTCACTAGGGAGTGAGTTCCATAGACTAGGTCCCTTAATTTGCATAGAGTGTTTACACAGATTAAGTTTGACCCTGGGGATATCAAAGAGATATTTATTTCTGGTGTGGTGATAATGGGTCCTATTACATCTGTCCAGGGAGAGTTTCAGAGCATGGTTTGCATTTAAGAACAGGGTTTTGTAAATGTAGTTGACACAAGAGAATGTGTGGAGGGAGTTAATATTTAGCAAGTTTAGGGATTTAAACAAGGGAGCTGAGTGTTGTCTGAAAGCAGAGTTAGTTATTATTCTGATAGCAGATTTTTGCTGTGTGATGATGGGCTTAAGGTGGTTTGCAGTGGTAGACCCCCATGCACAGATACCATAATTAAGATAGGGGTAGATTAGTGCATAATATAGTGAGAGGAGAGCAGAGTTAGGAACATAATATCTGATTTTGGAGAGTATACCAACTGTCTTAGAGACTTTCTTAGTTATGTGTTGAATGTGGGTGATGAAATTGAGTCTCTTGTCTAGGAATAGGCCAAGAAACTTGCCATCATTTTTATTACTGATGTTAATGTTGTCTATCTGTAGCTGAATTGCATTTGATGATTTGCTTCCAAATAAGATGTAGTAAGTCTTTTCGATGTTTAATATTAGTTTGTTCGTTGACATCCATAAGTGGACTTTTTTTAATTCATTATTCACAACATTATTTAGTGTATGTGGGTTGAGGTTTGAGTAGATAAGGGTAGTATCGTCAGCAAACAATATAGGTTTGAGAATATTAGAGACATTAGGCAGATCGTTTATATATATAAGAAATAGAAGAGGTCCTAAGATGCTGCCCTGTGGCACTCCAACGGTAATTGGTAGAGTGGAAGAAGTTGTATCATTGATGGTTACATATTGGTGTCTGTCACTAAGATAGGATCGGATGTAGTCAAGGGCAAGGCCTCGGATTCCATAATGCTGGAGTTTAAGTAAGAGGTAGTTGTGATTAACAGTATCAAAGGCTTTTCTTAGGTCAATGAAGAGTCCAATCGGAAACTCATTTTTGTCAAGGGCTGAGTAGATAATGTCAAGGAGACTAATGATTGCATCATTGGTGCTCTTTTGGGACCGGAAGCCAAACTGGCAGGGGCTGAGTATGTCGAATTTTACGAGGTAGGAATAGAGCTGTTTGTAAATAATTTTTTCAAATATTTTTGATAGAATGGGTAGATTTGATATTGGTCTATAATTGTTTATGTCCGCCGGATTGCCTCCTTTATGGACTGGCGTTACTCTTGCTTTTTTGAGGATATCAGGGAAGGTGTGATACTCTATAGATTTGTTGAACAGTAGTGCTATGGGTGGGGCAAGGGCATGGGAGGCTCTCTTGTACACAATGGACGGAATTTCACTGGTGTTCCCTGCCTTGGTTTTTAGAGAATGTATGATGGACACAACATCTGCCGGGCTGATTGGTGAAAGGAGAAGAGAGTTTGGATAGCTGCCTGAGAGATATGTGTTAATATGTGTCTGAGTCTGTGGGATTTTACTGGCAAGATTAGCACCAACCGATGAAAAGAAACTATTAAATTCATTTGCCATTTCTAAATCAGTTGACGGTATATCCCCATCCTTGTAGAGTTTTATTTGGTTATGTGAGTGTTGTTTAGTTCCTAGGATACTAGAGATAGTTTTCCAAGTGCTTTTCATGTTGCCTTTTGCTTCATTGAATCTATTCACATAATATGCAAGTTTTGCCTTTCTTATGATACTGGTAAGCATTGATGAGTACCTTTTAGCTACTTCCTTTGAAACTAGGCCAATCCTAACTTTCTTTTCATATTCATGTTTCTTGTTGATTGAGTTGAGAATGCCACTTGTGAGCCATGGATTGTTTAATCTTTTGTCAGTTACTTGCTTGGTAAGAAGGGGACAATGAAGGTTGTAGAGGCTTAGAGTTTTGGAGAGGAAGAGGTTAGCTAATGAATTTATATCATGGGTATTATTGAATTCAGAATCCCAGTTAATATTGTAAAGTGCCTCTGTAAGATTGTCTAAAGCTGATTCACTGTGTAGCCTAAATGAAAGTTTCTTGCTTTTTGGTGGTGTTATGTCCATGTTCGCTATGAGAAAGGTAGGATAGTGGTCAGTTGTTCTGTCGTAGAACAACTGACTGTCGTAGAACAACAGCTCCCCTTGTATCTGTACCAGATACAAGGGGAGCTGTTATGTTTGTCCATATGTGGTCCAAGGTAGTGGCTGATGTTTGAGTGACTCGGTGACATGAAATGGACTCTGCTACCATCTTTAATAATTTTGTTGTATTTGTGTCTAGCATCGGACACGAGCATGTTACAAAGTCTTAAGGAGTTGAGAGCATTTAAGGATGATAAAGAGTCACAAATAATGTGGAGACTTGTACACATTTCAGTGCAGGGAGAAAGGGAAATAGATCGGTCTGAAGGGTAGAGGCCCCGTTGTTTATACGGACTCCCCTAACACAAAATATAAGCCATCACCCATTGTCAGGACAACTGCACTTCCAGCTGCACCCGTGGTGCGGTGTAGGGAACCATCATTGTATATGATTTGAGAGAGAGAATGCTCTGTGGAGAGAGCATCAATATGGCTTAAGGCGTTGAGCTTTGCCTCAAGACGAAGCTTGGGCTAATCTCTAATTTGTTTCTTGGGTGGAAAGGGAGAGGATTAAAATTGGAAAGGTTGTAATATCCCACGGTGCAGGAAAGTGACGTTGTTGTTTCTCTTGGTACAAATTATAAACCTGATACATTTTGAGATCATTCCTAGTTTTAGTTATCCACCTGGAACAATGCTGACCTTCAATAACAAAATTCTTCTTTATTGAAGAAGAATACCTTGCACAGAAGGATGAGTTAGCCTAAACATTTATAAATCAATTTGACAGTTAATTTCATTAACACGATCAACAGCAGCGTGTTTATTAAGATATTAAATAAAGTAGGACTGAGAACACCTCCCTGCGGGGTGCCTAGATATCCATTGAGGGATAATTTAGGCACTCCCTGCGGAGTGCCTAAGTTATCCATCCTTAGCTGGAGCATCTCTGTGAATTACATAATTTATCAGTATTGTGCAGCCTGTGATCCGCGCCTGGCTGGACACCGATACCTAGGTAGTTGTAAACATATGTATTTTCACTTGGGCTTTAAATATGTCTATGGTAAAGTATTTAAAATGAAGCTTATGTTTCTGTCTTTCTTAAGACATGTAAAACATTGTTGTTTATTAACGAGTTTACGTGAAATAAACATTGATCTGAGAGAGAGTTGCTCCGTTGATCGATCAAATACCTTCGGTTTTACTTAAAATATTTATCTGGTAGATATCTCACATATAGCTCCCATGTCTGTCTTTATTCTGACTAATAAATAATTTTTGTTTAATAAGTTATCAAGATGTTTTCAACAATATTCTTTCGGTGTTCGTCTATTCCAAAACGGGGTGACCATTTTGAAAACGCGATACATGGGTTAACCCAACTGATATTTAGGTCTGTTTCCATTATTCTCCAGAACGTATTAGTGTATATATAAATTTTTGGAGTTATAAATTTCCAATTTAAGTGGGTAATTACTTATAATTAAATTTTTTATTAACCATGTATTTAGGTTAATGGTTAATGTTTTAGGTTTAGGTTAGGATTTTATTAATTAAACCAGCCAGGATGAGTGAACCCATGAAGGGCGTTTTTATTAATTACAGCACCCAAATGTTGCAGGCAAATGGAGCAAAACTGCAAAATTGGATGGTGTGGTGCTGCCTTCAGGTGTTGTTCCTCTTGGATGATCTTGTACCTCTCTGTCTCACACCTGTAACAATGAGTGATATGGTTAAGGGGACAAAATGGCCAAAATAATTGCAACCTAGGGTACTAATGCACCCACAATTCAATTTTTGTTTATTATGCACCCCCATACCCATTCCATGGGCGGTTGTGCATGCAGTTTCCCATGCACCTGGTCTATGTCCTCCAATAGTTCTACCTCTGATGGCCCTTTCAATACACATATAATTCATATTATTGTGATATATCAATACATGGAGAAAGACATTGAAATGGGGGCATCAAAGGCAGAACTACTGAATGACAGAGACCGAGTTCATGGGAGAATTGTGTGAAACCTGATTTGGCTTCAGTGGAAGCTTTGGGATCCTTGTGGGTGCAGTAGTACTCCAAGTTGCAATTCATTTGACCATGTCGTGGCGTAGTGGACTACAGCATGCATCTGAGAACACTCAGTGCATGGGGTTCAAACCCTCATCACAGTTCCTGTGATATATCCTGTGATATATCACGATACTGTGATTTCTCTGTGTACACTTGATATTACTCGGAATCATACATTTAGGTTAATTAAAATAAATACTATATACTTTATACAAATTAACCTTATTGTTATATTGAAAAAGGTAAAGCAGTTAATTCAAGGAAATGGTAGCTAATTTATAATAGAAAATATATGTAGTACATGATCTGAACACATAACTAACCTATGAATGCAGAGTTGTATCGTGAGAGGTATGCAAACACTTGCTCTGCCTCTTCCCCTAAAGTCAGGCCACTTCCTTCTTACCACCGCCGTCCATACAATACCTTTAACATAAAAGTATACAGTAAAAAAATTCAAATTACTCTACAAAAATTCAAAGCCTCCCACTATATTAAATGATACGTATATCATTAATCTTAAACAATCAGAAATCTTATAAATTTTTACACAACCTGTACTTATTAAATTTAATGTAATGTATACATTACATTAAATTTAATTAGTATACATAAATGTATACATTAGTATACATAAATGTAATGTTATATTTTTATTTACCTGACAATATTTTGACTTTGGAATGAAAGAGGCTTATTTTGAGCAGCTTTCCATGCAAACGCTCCACACGTGTGCTTACTCTGTTAAACAAAAATATTTATAGTAACTAAACAACCAGTTGGTGAGCATGATTATAATTATGTAGGACGGGTAGAAGGTAGAGATTATTGTGCGCGAAAGGCATTGTTGTTGCACACAAGAATTTCTATGGGCTATATTTCCTTATTCAATATATATAAACTATAACGAAAAAATAAAAAAATGGCCACCAGATGTTACAGTCGCCAAACAGTTATTAGGTAATATTGAAGGTTTCTCAATATATAATAAAACTCACCTTAGTTTTCAAGCTCTGAATAGTGCCAACATGAGCTTGAACATCTTCATCTTTGCTGAAGATACTATCAGAATAATAGGGGTTTCTGATACCTCTCCAATGATAATTCAGAAATAATTATTTATTGTGTATAACTACTATAATATTAAACAATGGGTAATGGGGTATCAAAAAATGTTTATATATGAAGAATTCTGATGCACTGCTAAATTTTACATAGAATAAAAATTCACATGGTGTTAGATATATAAAATGATGATATGGATGCAATTGAAAGGCAAAATATAAAGACATACTCGGTTAAAAAATATAAGCCATATGACAAAGTATATTTATATGTGCATACTTTATTTATAAAAACATTAATTTTGAAGATAATATAATTCATTATAATATAGTGTGTGTGAATGACAAAAGAATACTATACATTAAGTATCTGTAATGCACATTTTATTACCTCCCAACTTTGTTGTAGCAATTCAGTTTCTTGTTGCCATCAATATGTACTGCTGAAGGCGTTTTATCACAAGCAGGACACTCATTGTCAGCTTCTCCTCTAAATTTCCACAGCTCATATTGCTGGAATCGCCATTCGAAGAACACTCTCTTCGATGTTATACAATGAATGGGACCGTTCTAGGATATAGAATTTTTAAGATGGTGACATTTAAAATGCATATTATGACATTAGATAAATAAACAAAAAAAAGCATTCCATTTTGTATTTGAACAAAATTACAAACTAATTATTACTAAATGAAAATACATTACTACAAAATTTTAATAATTTTGTATTGAAATATAGAACTGAAAATATTAAGAATAACGGTATCAAAACATACACGCCCACGAGAAGCACCAAAGGATTCCAGTGCAGTGACTAATACCCCAAATGATGTTCCGGGACAATTTCTTTTTATATGGTGCCATGATTCAAGCAGACTGGTGCTGTAGAATGTGCTGCTCTTTCCTAAAGATGAATAGAAACCAGACTTGTGCATGCTTTGCCTAGTTGTTGATGCTCATATCCACAGTGGCATGTATAGATTGGAGTATAGAGGTCATACCTTCCTGTAGTTTAAAATGCATTGCATTGAGTGGTGTGGCGACTTGCTAAAATAGTGATGTAAAAATTAACATTTATAGCAACAAAAATTCCAAAAATGTTTTGCAATTCAGGAAAATCCTGTAATGGAAATAAAATGGTCAATTTTAAAGTTTATTTACCCATTATAGTGATGAAGATCCAGAGATTGCTAGAGCTTGAAATTTTAAACTTGCATTCTATGCAGATGGGGCAAGAATTTGGTGGTTGGGCTGGTACAACAGGTTCTGGTAAAGAAAAGGAAGACAGTTTGGCAAAATGAGTTTTATGGAAAAAATTTCAGACTTAATATTTCATCGTTTCTTTGACTGTACAAAATATTGACATTATTCTCCAGATAATGACTGAGAAATTCACAGAAAAAAAACAATCAGATGATTAAATCAATCTATAAAACCAAGTGTCAGGTTTAAATTTTAAGACTTCTCCAAATGTTGTAATGACTGACATGAAACATGTATTCATTTTATTTTGTTATACCAAGATAATCGTAGCTCTAGACTGGGATTGGGAAGTAGAAGTAATCTTGGAACAAAGTACTGATTTTAGACAGGTATCGTATACTTACTCCAGTGAAGGATATTTCCTTCAGGGCACACAGTTTGTGTCGGGTCTAATGGCTCATAAAAGCCATTTTTCCAATATAATCTGTGGTGGAAAGGCATGAGAAAATGTTGCATTTGGTCACAAAAGTGACACAAAAATGCAAAACAGTCTTCACATTTGATGCTTGCCTCACAATTTGTACATTGTACACAAACTTTACCTAATGAAAAAAGGGGTAATTATTTATACCAATTTTAAATACTGTATACCTAACATTTAGGTATACATTAGATAGATAGGGGGGATTAGATAGGGTTCATAAAAGTTGTTCTAGTGCAATGAAAATTTATTGACGTGTTACACGTGAAGAGGGCTGCAAGTGGTCCAAGTTTCAGCATCGCAGCCTAAATAGAGAGGGAGAAAAAAAAAAAAATTAACCATTTTTACATGTTTTAAAGTTGATATAACAAATACAAATATCAACTGAAATTATTTCTATGATACTCAGCTATCACAATACTATATAATAAAGGTTGTCTAGTGGCATTATTATCCCAAACCTATTTAGTGCAATAATACAAATTTTCAAAGTTCACCCAAAAAATTATGCAACAAAATGATGTTTATAAATATATATAAAATCAATAAATGATCTTAGGGGAAATACATAACTTGGGTTTTTAGAGGCACAGACTCTACATATAATGTGCAAGTTCCATGTAAATTGAATAATAAATAAAAAAGTTATTCAACCATATAGTTGCAAATTAGTTACCTGTAAAAAATCAAGGTCAAAGTTCAGCCACCTTTGGCTGAGGTTGATGAACGACCAATTTCAATCAAAATTACCACCCTTGTAGATTGGCATTCCTTCAGTAAGGTGTGTAAGTTCCATGAAGATCGCCTGATAAAAAAAAAAATAAAATAAAAAAAAAATAAAAAAAATAAAAAAAAAGACAGCAGCTTTATATTTACAATTATTTATGATGTAGTATCAAGATATAAAAAATAATACATACTAACCTAATATAATTGGTCTGAAATATGCAACATCTTGCAACATCAAGAGGGAGAACGTCTTGAGTTGCAGGTCTAAGATCTTGAGTGGCAGGTGCCGCAGGTGGTGTGGCAGGTGCAGCAGGAGGTGTGGCAGGTGCCACAGAGGTGTGGCAGGTGCCACAGGTGTGGGTGCCTGGGAGTGTGAGGGAGTGAGGCGAGGTAGTGTGTTGTGGGGCGGGAGGCTGCCCTCTCTCTTCACTCAAGAGAACTCTTGTTTTGCCTCAGTGTGGCTTTACGCTCCTTCTTTACTTGGCTAACGCGTAGAGCTCTTGCCTTTAGAGCTTTCTTCTTGTCCGATACTATATCCATTGTGCAGTATATGCAAGAAAATACGATCTGTGAGAGCGCGTCAGGCATACGACCACCTGCACAGACACAGAGGGGGTCACTGAGCCAGTAATCGGCTTATCGTCCCTCCCTCTCACACAAGACAGTTGCCAATGAGTGTGTTTATAATTTGTATATGCATAACAAGATATTTTCCACTCTATTGCGAAATGCTAGACGCTTACAACGTATGACGCATCACCCTACGGCGCACCCGAGCCGCGAGGACCAGATTTCGGACAATTGCGGCTGGAAAATTTACTCTAATTACGTTATTTATTATCATAACATTAAACGGTTTGCACCACGGTGTTGCCAGAACGTTGTAGTATTTTTATAAATTTTTCGTGTTTGGCCGAATTTTTTCGGCCAAACAATGATAATGCCCCCTTACCTCTATCTGGAACACTCAACTCAGACAATGTCCAATCGAACAGCATTGCCCTGCTTTCTCCCCAATTAATCTCTGCATTTTTCTTCTTTTTTTGCCAGTCAGAAACACTTGGCTGAGAATCTTGAATTTGTTCAAGTTTTGCAGTAAGTACTTTGAAATATGGGATTACAAATTAGTAAGAAAAATTTGTAAGTGAAAGGAATGATTAGTACAATATGTTAAACAAAAATTCATAGGCATTGGGCACAAGTTTTGTTCATAATATTTATGAAGTGTATCCATTAAGTAAACCCTCATTTAAATACCAACAAATGATGTTGGGACATACCAACATCAAATGATTCCAAAGTTTCTTCACCAGCTGCCAAATAACTTTGAGTGCACGTTCTGCCACTAGTAGAATAGCCCGCATTTTGAATGTGTGGTGGTGAAAGTCTGGCAGGCAGAATGTCTGGGTGGCACATTTGAAGATTTAAGCATGGTACATAATTGCAAATTGTATACAAGTATTAATATTTTCAGACAAATCACAAGATATTACTATAACTAACCTTATGCTACCAAGTTGTTTAGTGTTATAGTAATTTAATCTCCATAATTGTCTAGCATACACTTAAAAATGGGCAACAAAAATTATTGGAAAGTACACATATGACAGTTGTAGAAATATTGTTAAAAAAATAATAGAAGATTACCATCAGATTGGGGAGCAGCTGGTCTTTTTTTTGAATCAATATGTGATACACCCTGTATCTTATCTTTTTTCCGTTTCTTGTTTGTCACCTTTATTGAGTTTGATTCCTCCGCGTTTAAGAGTCTCTTCAAGTACTCATTTCTTTGTATCATTGAAGCACGTGCTTTCTGGTACTCACGTTCAAGATCTTCTCTAGTCATCACTGCTATTCTCCGGTGAAATTCTGACGAGAAAATAATAGTGTTCGAAGGAAAAGTACAAGAACAAAACAAGAAAATTATGCTCATGCAAAATTATGCTACAATGTACCTATTAATAATTTAAAAATTTTGCTACAAATTACCTACTTATAATTGTGTGTTAAATTATGGACTTTCCCATAATGATATGCATGTTAGTGGCATTACCCATACTGCCTACCTGGGGCCCCCCTAGAGAGATAGTGACACAAGTTAAGGTAATCCCTTTAGTAAGGTGGTGGGTCAACATAAATAAGCTATAACTAATAATAAGGACACAAATCAATATGTTCATTTAACAGTGGTATTAACATTCATATAAATTTAGCTAAGAATAAGTTTTTACAAGTGTAACAAAGTGAAAGGAATGTATGAAAATTTTGATGATATATTAAAATGCTCATTGACTTGAACCTGTCTTCCTATATTTAAAGTATAAAAATAGTAAACACAGTACCATTATTGTTGTCTGTAGTTATTTTTGGAACATCTGGTATGTACACTATACTGTCAAAATCCGATGATCTATCTGAAAAATTGATTGGTAGTGTAAATATTTGAATTCATTGCATAGCCTTTTATACTAACAAAAAAGAAAAATTGTACAGAAAAGCTAACACAACATTATAACACCTTTCTGTGTATTCTATGGTACAAAAGAAAACAAACCTTAATTATAAAGGAAAATAAACTGACAGAAGAACTATGCATACTGCTGAAACTACTTTCCCCAAAATATCTGAACCAAGGGATAGTCCCCCGAGATTTTCATTATGAACATTTCATCCTTACAGAATTAAAAAAAAAAAGCAGAAAGAGTTCAGCACAAAACTAATGTCCGATCAGCTTGGTATAACACATTTGCAAGCTCACGGCGAAAATCCTAGGGGAGGGAAGCATTTACCATCTTTCAGTGAACAATCTTATTCAATCGACACACCATGGTCTTCTTAAAAACAGATGCTGCCTTATAAACCTCCTCACTTTTGGGACATAGTAACATGGTACTCAGACAGAGGGTTTCCGGTGGATGAAGTATACATTGATTATGCTAAAGACTTTAATAAGGTACCACATGGAAGACTAGCAAGGAAATTACAGGTTCATGGAAAAAGTTGTAAAATGGACAAAACAATAGTTAAAACAAAGAGAGCAGAGAGGGTCATACTAAATGGGACTGAATATGAAGAAATGTGGTAAGTTGAGTACCTCAGGGGTCCATTTTTAGGTCTAAAATATTTTTCATATACTGAACATCTATGATATAGAAGAGAATATAATATAATCAACCACATCCTCATATTTGCAAATGCTTCGCGTTTCACGAGCACTTTGTCCTGGGTTCATATCCTGGCCGGGGAGAATTTACTGGGTGTCAATCCTTAACTGTAGCCTCCGTTTACCCAACAGTAAAACTTGGTACCTAGTTACACACTGAGATCACAATAACGTGATGCACCAAATCAGCAAATCAACAAGGGCTGTGACGAGGATTCGAACCTGAATCGAATCCGAACCAGGTTCGAATCGTCATCACAACCCTTGTGCATTTGTTCATTTGATGCATCACGTTATTGTGATTTCTGTGTGTAATGAAGTAAGGGCGAGGAGGGAGAACGGCCTATTGACATAGCTCGAGTGCATGGGGGAGTGATGTAAAACCCTTGTTTTTACCAGGGTTCCTGGTCATGATATATATATATATATATATATATATATATATATATATATATATATATATATATATATATATATATATATATACATATATATATATATATATATATATATATATATATATATATATATATATATATATATATATATATATATATATATAAATCAGACAAAAGGGGAGAACATGGGGAGAACCCATGGCGACCCCATGGGACCCCTAGGTGTCCTGTTTGCAAACTTCTCCATGGCTACCATTGAGCAAAAAGTCTTAGTCGAAATGAACTTGAAACCGGCCATATACTGCAGGTATGTTGACGACATTTTTACACAGGTACCTGATGTCAGACATCTGCAGGAGCTGAAGGAGGCATTTGAGCAGAGTTCCGTGCTGCGTTTCACTTACGAGATGGAAAAGGATGGGAAGCTGCCCTTTCTAGATGTAACAGTCATGGAAAAGAGCGGAGGTTTCCACACTGCAGTCTACACTAAGGAAACGAACATAGGAATGTGCCTAAATGCCAACAGCGACTGCCCAGACAGGTACAAGAGGAGTGTTGTTAACGCTTATGTCGACAGTGCTCTCAGCCACAGCTCAGAATGGAAGCAAGTCGACGAAGAACTCTGTAGGGTAAGGCAGGTCCTAGTCAACAACGGCTTTTCCAATGGTTTCGTCGAAGACATCATAAGAAGGAAAGTGAAACGCCATGCAACCTCTGAAGAGACAACTAACACAACACCTATACCCCCCATTAGACTATTTTACAGGAACTTCTTTTCCACAGCTCATAAAACGGAGGAAAGGGTCCTGAAAGATATTGTTAATAGAAACGTTATCCCTACAGACAAAAATCAGAGGATACAACTGACGATTTACTATAAAACCAGAAAAACGGCCAGCCTTCTCATGAGAAACTCTCCAGACACAAAGCAGAACGCTTTAAAAGAGACCAACGTCGTCAATGCCTTCAAATGCCCTCTTGGGGACTGTAAGCTCCAAAAAACCCAGTATATAGGCAAGACAACAACATCTCTTTCTAGGCGTTTAACGATGCATAAGCAACAGGGCTCCAATAAGGAACATATATTCTCTTCCCACAACCAAACCATCGCCAGAGAAATCCTAGTAAACAACACAGAAATCATCGATAGATACAGCGATAGCAGGCGGCTTGACGTCTGCGAGGCTCTACACATCAAGAAGTCAACACCAGCAATCAACAGCCAATTAATGCACAACTATATTCTACCCTCTTCAAGACTTCGCTCCAATATAGAAGCATCAAGAAATATGGACCAATAAGCTTTCTACAAAATTACTTCCATTCAACACCCATTGTTTCGTGTTCTGTCTTGTGTTTAGGAATTTAATACCCTATTAATACCACCTCACCCCATCCACCTCACTCAAATGTAGATATAAACAAATCGAAGATGTGTAACTTCTATTCAGTTGTGTATGTGTAAAGCTAAAGTCTTTGAAAATGTAATAAGTTTTACGAAACGCGCTCGTGTCGCGTCAGACTAGAAATAAAAATGAATTTTGGAGAATTGATTTTTGAATTACCACCAACAGTGAAAAGAAACGTCCGAAAGATCGAGAAAATTCGTGTTAGAATTATTAATCTTACTTTTTCGGTCATATTTAATAATATATATATATATGTATATATATATGTATATATTTTTTTGGGTACCACCTCTGGTGCCAATGTGGGGACCCATAGCCTCGGAGAAGAAAATAAAAAGTATTCAGAGGAGACCTTGTGGTTTCTCACTGAACACTAATATTATCTTCTCCTACCACCCCCATTCTTTTCTATGTACACATATATATTTAATTTATTTTAACTTTGTTACAAAAAAGGAGTTACATATGGGTTACAAAGATGGTTATCATAGGTTGAGTTCATCCAGCTCCTCAGATGGCGGGCAGGAACCCTGGATGCAGTGCGCATTTCCCCTCTGTATCGCCACACTGAGGCGCTGGAAAAGAAAGCTTGCAGCTCTTGGGTCCCTTGTTGTTTCAATGAGCCTAGAACCCAGTTCCTTCAAAAAACTGGTAGCACTTTTACCCCAGGCGCCGAGTGTCTCAGAAGCAATGGGGACAAAATTGTAGTGGTGATCCAGTTCTCTATACTTACGGGATTTGGCTGCTTCCCTGTGGGTGGCAGCGCCACCTGGTTGTGCAACACTGAGGTTAATGTAGGTGTTAGCCTGGGTTGATACCCACGTGTAGTCCCATACCAACTGCTTGCCATTTTGCCAGGGATTCACTGTGATACCATCCGGGCGACCAATAAGAGCATCAGAGTTACGGGGCGTTAGGTAACGGGGCTCTCTTTCAGCTGGGCATCCAGCTGTGGTGAGGCTCCTCTTGATGATGTCGTTAACTTCACTGTGCCTCGAGTGCCATCCCCCTGTGCTTTGGCAGAGTAGGCCATACCTGTCAGCCACCACCTCGCCGCAAATACACCTATATCTGGTGTGGATTGGGGCAGCAAGGCGGAGGGCCACAGCAATTTGGAGGGCGTGTGGTGTGAGACGCGTGCCAGTTGCCGACATTGGGGTTGCTAACAGGAAATCCCCTGCATGTGGTGCTGCTACTGCTGTGAGGCGAGCAATGTCGTGTTGTGTTGTTGCAGCACCCAGGCACTCTGCAGCAACTTGGTCTACAATGGGGCCATCCCAGCTGGATTGCTTGTGGGCATTTGGGGATGGTGGTTGAGGTGATGGGCCTGCACGAGAGGCCCACTCTGTGGCACAGCGTGTAAAATTGGGATCATGTACACCTGCCAGCTGATGTAAGTGGGCAGGTAGAATTTCCTTAACAAGGTCGTCGGATGCTGATAAGGAGGACAGGAAGGCTGGAACAGCGATTTGCGTTGCTGTTCGAACTCCGAGGCCCCCAAGTCTTACGGAAAGAGAGGCTTGTTTCCACTGTAGGTCATCGAGAGAGAGGTTAAGGGCTTTTTCTAGCATTGATTTCAGTAACTGGTCATACTCAGTTTTTGGCTACTGTAAGATGGTGAATACCTCAGAAAGTAGGTTAACCTGGAGAGGGACAGACATCTGGTGATGAGGCAGAGTGCATCATGAGCATCAATATCCTCAATCCTCCCATCCATCCTCTTAAGGTCGGCGATTTTCTTATCAAGGACCTCATCGATGGCTTTCAACCCCAGAGGAGCTCCTAGGAGTGTGCTGTCTTCAGGTTTAGTTTTATGGATATTTGGCAGAAGACCCTCTATTCTCTCTACGATGCCCTGGTTGGAACATATTATTTCACATTTAGAAGGGTTCAGGGTGAGGCCTAAAACTGCACTTTGCTCCTGGATTTTTCTGATGTCCTCCAGGAAGGAGTCTTGGGAACCAGCTAGGGTACCATCATCCAAGAACCAGATGTTAAGCTCGCTGGACAGGACATCTGTGACTTGTTTGATGACTAAGCAGAAAAGGAGAGGAGCAAGGGGGTCACCCTGTTGCACGCCTTCTCGCGAGTCAATTTCATGGTCGCCAAAAAGTAGCTTAAGATCCATACTGTAGCATGAATGTACAAAAGGGTAGAGGGAAGGGAAATGACTATGAACCGCATGGAGTACAGCATCCCTCCGCACCAAATTGAAGGCATTTTTTAAATCTAGCTTGATAAGGGCCTTTTCGTCAGTGATGTTGGCGATGAAGGCTCGAGCTGCATGGGCTGCCGCCTCACACCCTTGTGGAATGCCAAACCCGAGTTGTTTTGGCTTCAGCATGTTGGCCGCTGCATCACTAACTGTTCTTGCAGCTTCCTTTGCGACGAGACGCCGGAGAGAATTGCCCACATCTATATATATATATATATATATATATATATATATATATATATATATATATATATATATATATATATATATATATATACATATATATATATATATATATATATATATATATATATATATATACATATATATATATATATATATATATATATATATATATATATATATATATATATATATATATATATATATATATATATGTCGTACCTAGTAGCCAGAACTCACTTCTCAGCCTACTATGCAAGGCCCGATTTGCCTAATAAGCCAAGTTTTCCTGAATTAATATATTTTCTCTAATTTTTTTCTTATGAAATGATAAAGCTACCCATTTCATTAGTTATGAGGTCAATTGTTTTTTATTGGAGATAAAATTAACGTAGATATATGACCGAACCTAACCAACCCTACCTAACCTAACCTAACCTATCTTTATAGGTTAGATTAGGTTAGGTAGCCAAAAAAGTTAGGTTAGGTTAGGTTAGGTAGGTTAGGTAGTCGAAAAACAATTAAATCATGAAAACTTGGCTTATAAGCAAATCGGGCCTTGCATAGTAGGCTGAGAAGTGCATTCTGGCTACTAGGTACGATATATATATATATATATATATATATATATATATATATATATATATATATATATATATATATATGTCGTACCTAATAGCCAGAACGCACTTCTCAGCCTACTATTCAAGGCCCGATTTGCCTAATAAGCCAAGTTTTCATGAATTAATGTTTTTCGTCTACCTAACCTACCTAACCTAACCTAACCTAGCTTTTTTTGGCTACCTAACCTAACCTTACCTATAAATATAGGTTAGGTTAGGTTAGGTAGGGTCGGTTAGGTTCGGTCATATATCTACGTTAATTTTAACTCCAATAAAAAAAAATTGACCTCATACATAGAGAAAAGGGTAGCTTTATCATTTCATAAGAAAAAAATTATAGTAAATATATTAATTCAGGAAAACTTGGCTTATTAGGCAAATCGGGCCTTGAATAGTAGGCTGAGAAGTGAGTTCTGGCTACTAGGTACGACATATATATATATATATATATATATATATATATATATATATATATATATATGTCGTACCTAGTAGCCAGAACTCACTTCTCAGCCTACTATTCAAGGCCCGATTTGCCTAATAAGCCAAGTTTTCCTGAATTAATATATTTACTATAATTTTTTTCTTATGAAATGATAAAGCAACCCTTTTCTCTATGTATGAGGTCATTTTTTTTTTATTTGAGTTAAAATTAACGTAGATATATGACCGAACCTAACCAACCCTACCTAACCTAACCTAACCAATATTTATAGGTAGGGTTAGGTTAGGTAGCCAAAAAAAGCTAGGTTAGGTTAGGTTAGGTAGGTTAGGTAGACGAAAAAACATTAATTCATGAAAACTTGGCTTATTAGGCAAATCGGGCCTTGAATAGTAGGCTGAGAAGTGCGTTCTGGCTATTAGGTACGACATATATATATATATATATATATATATATATATATATATATATATATATATATATATATATATATATATATATATATATATATATATATATATATATATATATATTCAGCTGTTCAAAGCAAGGGGTATGGCCTCGTCACATAGAATAAAAAAAAATAGAAAATCTGGAACTTCGTCTGTGGTAAGGTAAGGAGAAGACACACAAAACACAAGTAAATTTTAACAATGGAATTTTAATTACTTTAAATAAACAAAACATGAATAAAATGGACATACAAATTCGTATAATAAAATCAATCAATCAAAATAATAAGAATAATTAAATGACAAAATGAAAAGTTACGTTAAGACAAGTGAGTAATAACAAGCTGTGCAATATACAATAAAATGAGAGGTGCAGGAATATTGGCTTTAAGCTATCACCTCTCTTAGTACACGTAAGCCACAGCTTAGTCTACCAAGAAGACGTGTTAACCGTATGAAAGCACTGAATATTCTGAAGACTGAGGTCGTGGCGGCCCCAGACATCAAGTAGTATGGTGGGTGGAGTGCAGTTGCAGCTGGACCCCACAGCCAATCAGCGACAGGCAGGCGACAAGACAGGTAGTTTGGCGGTTTGAGGTGGAGCAGGTGTTCCTGGCTGCATACGTTTTGCTCTCTGGCAAACCTTGGAGATGTTGTTGTCGTTGTTGGACATTTCTTCCATAGTAGTTTTATATATTTGTAGCGACGTATTTTTGGAGGGAAGAGCAGGCTCAATCTCTTGAAGGAGATTATCGTCACAACTCTCCCCCGAAGCCTGCGGTTCTGGAAGAAGTACGTCGTTATGTGGTGGAGTAATAGATGGAGTCGCTTCTACTTCATAAACTCTGGAGAGATCAGGGGCTAAGATGTTGTCGGAATCTTGGTATAGCGTGTCTCCAGGTTGAATTTCTGCAGTTATCAAGCCCATAGTAGAAGACGTTGAGATGAGAAGTGGGCGTGCTGCAGGAGGTGTAGGGTGGTGTGGTCCGTGTTGATGGTGGACCGAGCACTTTTCAGGTGTGGAGTGAAGTGCTGGAGCTTCAAGATGACGAAGAGTAGCTCCTTGCCAATTGTTCCGTAGTTCCTTGTAGCAGTAGTCGCTGACAGGTGTATTCTCCTCGCCTCGCTGCTGCATCACGACACCACCAACGTCGGTACCACTGGCGTCGACATGGAGGATGAAGGGCTTATCTGACGAGGTGAGAGTGGAATTAGAATAGGGCAAAGGAGCACGATTATTATCCTGAAAGTATTTGGGAAGATCATTAAGGATTTCGGAATTAGAAAGCGCTGACTCCTTGTCAGTGCTTTCGGGAGGAGAAGCTGGGAAGGTCTCACTGTGGATGTAGGGTTCTGTGAAGGTAGAACAGTTAATCAGGACAGTGGGAGGAGTATCATTATATTGCTTCAGGAGGATGACGTGGCACAGCTGGGTCTTCCGCCGCCTATCTGGAGTCTCTATGACGTAGTTGTTGTTATTTCTGCACTCTTTGACGCGGTAGGGTCCTGAAAACTTGTTTTGTAAAGGTGAACCTGGGATAGGGAAGTATGCTAGAATGAAGTCTCCTGGCTTAAATTTTCGTACTTTGCTGGTCTGGTCGTAATGAGTCTTCATCCTCTCCTGGGCTTTCAATAGATTATCATGGGCAAAACGGTGGTCTCTCTCTAGAATGTGTTGAAGGTTTCGAAGAAACTGGGGCACATTCTGATGCTCACTGAAGGTGGCATCTCTGAGAGAGTCTTTGAAAGCCTTAAGGGGAGTACGGCACTTACGGCCGTAGAGCATCTCATAAGGAGATACTCCTAGGGACTCATTGGGAAGACTTCTGTAAATACACATTATAAGGTCGATTTGCTTATCCCAATCCTTAGAGGTTTCACTACAAAACTTTTTCAAGAGTGCTTTGATTGTCTGATGACTACGTTCAAGAGAACCCTGTGAAGCAGGATGATAGGGCTGGACAATACCTGTTTGATGTTGAACTCCTCCAGTGTCCTTTTGAAGAGATCACTGGTGAAGTTGGTACCACAGTCGCTCTGAATCTCCCTGGGAAATCCGTATTGAGTGAAGATCTTCAATAGATGTTTTACAACCGTAGCAGCCGTGATGTTCTTCACTGGAACTGCTATGGAAAATCTGGTGGTAGGACACAGGATGGTTAAGATATAGGCGTTACCTGAACTGGTCCGAGGTAAAGGACCAACACAGTCTATTATGAGTCTGTGGAAAGGTTCCGCAGGCACCTGTATGGGAATCAGTGGCGCTCTGGGAATGGAGATGTTCGGTTTGCCTGCCATCTGACATGTATGACACTGTTTTACGTACTGTTTGACGCTATTTACCATACCTGGCCAGTAGTAGTCTTGACGAATTCCATGGTAAGTCTTGTTGAAGCCGTAGTGGGAGAGTGCTCCGTGGGCCAGGTGTAGAATAGTGGGCCGCAGGCTGGTAGGAATCACAAGTTGTTTGATGTTGGCCCAATCGTCCTCCTCCTTCAGTTTACTGGGTCTATATCTGCGGTAGAGCAAGTCGTTCTCTAGGAAGAACCCAGGAATACTGTCGGGTTGAGTCTCAGCCTGGAAAAACAATTGTGTTAAAGTAAGATCTTCCCTCTGCAACTTACGGAACTCCAACTTGGTCAGATTCGGGGGTAGTTTCTGAGGGTCTTGAGGGACAGCGGTAGCAGTAGAGTCAGCTGGCTGTGGACGTGCGGCTTGTGCACGGGTGGTCACGAGAACCGGAGGAGAAACTTCATCACTCTCTTGAACCTCTGCTGGAACATACGCTAGAATAGGGTTTATTGGCACAGAGTTACACACCTGGGGTTTGTCCATGACGATCAGGTTGGTCGGTTGCAGGTCTTCTGCCAAGTCGTTGCCTAGGAGAAGTTGCACTCCAGGCATGGGAAAAGGCTTTTTCCTGACGGCGACTTGGACTTCTCCGTTCACGTAGGGACAATCCAGGTGGACTCTGGCGAGAGGGTATGGAGTGGTAGCAGTGAGGTCAGTGATGAAGACAGTTTCTCCGGTGTAGGCGATGTTGGGCACAGCAGACTTCAAGATGATCGATTGAAAAGCCGCTGTGTCCCTCAAGATCTTCAATTTGAAACGTCCCTCCGGATTTGAACCGTTGGCAGAGACAGTTCCAGTATACAGGTGGTTACTGAAAAGAGAAAGATCATTAACATTAACACCAACATTCATCACAGGCTTACCGGACTTAGGAGGAGTTGGTTTGGGTTTCTGTAGGTCAGTGGTTCCCTTGTATTGAGACTTACCACACTTGTCTATGGTATGTCCATAGAGTCTATAATACTTGCAGTACAATTGCGAGCCAGCTTGATCGGTGCTCACTTTCTCGTAACTGTACCACGACTTCTTACTGGAGGATGGTTCGGGTGTCAGCCGGTGGATGAGGCTATAAGTGTCAGCCGACTTAGCACACTTCAGGCAGTCGGTTTCTTCTTTATCTGCTAAGTAGAGACGGACAGGAGGCGGCACACGCCTCAAGAATTCTTCAACTAGCATCAGGTTGACGAGTTCTGTAAAAGTAGAGACATGTGCTGCTTCCAGCCATTTCATGAAATATCTCCGTTTTGTGTTAGCAAACTCGAGGAAGGTAGTGGTACTTGCCTTCAGGTGGTCACGGAATTTCCTTCTATAACTTTCAGTAGAGAGGAGGTAGGCGTCCAACACTGCTTGTTTCAGAGTCTGGTAGTCATTCTCAGACGCCAAAGTACTGAGTGTGACTGCAGCTCTACCTGTAAGATGGACTCTGAGAAGTGTGGCCCATTGGTCGACAGGCCAAATGAGTTGATTAGCAAGGGTTTCAAAGGTGGTGAAAAACACATCAACTTCTGCTTCTACAAAGGATGGACTTAACTTACTTGCATGTGATATATTAAAACTGACGGGAAGATTGGCAGTAGCTTGCTGGCGTTGAGCGAAGTGTGAAGTTTCCAAGGCGATTTCGCGTTGACGACACTCTAGAGCCAGAGTCGCTTGTTGCTTGTCATGTTCGCGTTGCATCTCCAACTCGCGTCGTTTGGTTTCAAGCTGTACTCGTTCCCGCTCCTGGAGTAGTGCAACCTCACGTTCCTGGAGGGCGATTCCACGTTCGTGTTCTTCTCTCCTCAGGGCAGCTTCGCGTTCTTGTTCTTCCCTTCGTATGGCAGCTGCTCGTTCTTGTTGCTCGATGGCTTCCCTTTGCTGCTCGCGTTCAATCTTGGCCAGCTCTAGTTTGAGTTTCATCGTTGCCAAATCAGTTTTATCTGCAATATAGTAAGTTTCATGAGTTTCAGAGTCTATCTTACCTTGCTCTAAATAGTAATCCAGCAACAGGTTGTGTAGGTCATTTTTGTTGACTTGGTAGGGAACTTCTAGTTGGTACTCATGTGCAAGAGTTTGTAATTCAGTCCTCTTGGCACGACTTAAAGTCCCTATTTCACCTGCTGGATCTGCACGGAAAGCTTGGAGACGAAACATGGTGAAGTTAGCAAATAAATGTACACGAATATTCAGTTATAGTGAATGTCAGAAACAGGACAACGTGGCAACTGATACCTATCCTGTGGGATCTTTAACAATTAAAGTTAAGTACAAGATGTTAAATGATTAATTTAAATCGAGGGCGCAGGAAATCTTGTACCCGGTACTCATGTAAGAGGATAAGGGCAAGAAAATCCTACTAACAAATGAAACAGAGTTTCGAAAACAAATGAAACAGTTAATTGCCTCAAAAGTAAAATTGGTAGTCCAAGGATGTAGGCATACCTTGCCGAGTCTCTATAGGACATAAAGCAAGTTTTTCCTACTGAAATTAATATGATACTTACAGAATTAGCGAACTTTTGTGCTCTGAAAAAGTAAGCTAATTCCCTACCGTTGTATGTATCATCATCTCTGACTGACGTGTAGGGGTGCGAGGTGTCAACTGGTGACGAGAACTGCTGCTGAGGTCCCAATTCAGCAACTAAAGTTCGAGCTAGAGGAACTATGGCCCTCTCTGTCCTCCTACAGTCAGATTGCAGAAGATTGGGTGCACTTGACCCGGGGCAGACCACAGCACCAGGGTACCAATATGATCTGTCAAAAATGAGAAATATCCAAGGGACAAAGATGGTAAACACGAGTAATAACACGGAGGGAGAGATGACCAATTAAGAGTATGACTGAGGCCTACAGTCACCACGTAATCCAAAGTTGTCTCACCTTCACCATATGTTACTTCTCGTAATGCACAATACACCGCACCATATAAAAAATGAAATTGAATATGAAAAATAGTAAAAGTTACGTTAACAAAGTTAAATACGCTTACCATTAATTACCACTTGGCACCAGTACCTGAGTGAAGCTCCCGGACAGGCCCCCATATAATATGTGACTGTAACGCGTTGGTGTTCGGCTGTTCAAAGCTAGGGGTATGGCCTCGTCACATAGAATAAAAAAAAAATAGAAAATCTGGAACTTCGTCTGTGGTAAGGTAAGGAGAAGACACACAAAACACAAGTAAATTTTAACAATGGAATTTTAATTACGTTAAATAAACAAAACATGAATAAAATGGACATACAAATTCGTATAATAAAATCAATCAATCAAAATAATAAGAATAATTAAATGACAAAATGAAAAGTTACGTTAAGACAAGTGAGTAATAACAAGCTGTGCAATATACAATAAAATGAGAGGTGCAGGAATATTGGCTTTAAGCTATCACCTCTCTTAGTACACGTAAGCCACAGCTTAGTCTACCAAGAAGACGTGTTAACCGTATGAAAGCACTGAATATTCTGAAGACTGAGGTCGTGGCGGCCCCAGACATCAAGTAGTATGGTGGGTGGAGTGCAGTTGCAGCTGGACCCCACAGCCAATCAGCGACGGGCAGGCGACAAGACAGGTAGTTTGGCAGTTTGAGGTGGAGCAGGTGTTCCTGGCTGCATACGTTTTGCTCTCTGGCAAACCTTGGAGATGTTGTTGTCGTTGTTGGACATTTCTTCCATAGTAGTTTTATATATTTGTAGCGACGTATTTTTGGAGGGAAGAGCAGGCTCAATCTCTTGAAGGAGATTATCGTCACATTATATATATATAATATATATACCTGTATATTTATATCGGGAACAGTTGAGGGCCACAGGGCTAATATACTTTAAACAAGGCATGACAAGGCATATCTCACTAAAACTTTTAAAATATTGAAAAATATGCGGGATGTTGATCTGGAAAATTTCTTGAAAAAGTTAGATTGAACTCCCTATTGCTTGTAACCGACTTAGACTCGGTTAGAACTCCCTAGTGCTTGTAACTGGCTTGGACTTGGTTAGAACTCCCTAGTGCTTGTAACCGGCTTAGACTCGGTTACAAGGGGTCCGTCTAATTACCACAAGCTACACAAGCTTCACAAAGCTTCCAGGCAATACGTTAGTAATGAATAAATATGATATGTTAGGTTAGGCTGACCTAACCTAACCTAACCTAGCCTAACCTAATCTATCCTAACCTAACCTAACCAAACTTAACCAAACCAAACCTAACCTAACCTAACCGAAGCTTGGATCGTCGACTTGATTTGGCGTCACCAGCTTTTTATTTTCGTCTAATTTCTTTATAAAAAGTTACTTTTTCTCATTAAAATTATATTTTTCCGTGTTGTACATTCAGCACCAACATTAAAATGAGTAAATATATCGTATTTATTCGTTACTAACGTATTTCCAGGAAGCTTTGTGAAGCTTGTGTAGCTTGTGGTAGCTTGTGGTAATTAGACAGGCCGGTTACAAGTATCTCTGGGAATTCTTATTATCTGCTGTTGTAGAATTGACAAAATGGACACTGTGTCAACAAAATTATTCCCACATACTCCGTCACTATGTGATGGAGTACACATAGGACAAGAACTGAATTGTCCCTGAATTCAGGGACAATTCTGTAACAAATATTCCAGCATAAAACTTTGTTCAGTTTATTAATTTCTTACCGTTTGATGTACCAGGATGATCCATGTGTGCTGAAGTTTTATAACTGGAGCTAAAAGATCCTGTCGAGATGACTTCTTCAAAGAGACTAATAGCTTCCCACACATTGTGTATGAGTTAGGTCCTCCAGTACTTGGCCTACAGAGTTATCAGATCTGATTTGCAGAAACTAGCGAACGAAAGTATTATGGAGATGAGATTGTTAATAATATATTTTTTTTGAGATTCATATGACTTGCAGATTAAAAACCAACCTTATTTTAAAATAGTACACTAAAGTGCATAGCAAATTGCGAAATTCGTAGCTTTAACTACTTTAAACCTAAATACTCAAGCTTTGAAAATAAGCACAATTTACTAATTCAAGCAGAATCTGGCAACTCTGATTTAGCATGGAAACATTGACTTGCATTCACAATGTAGTTATATATTTTTCAACAATTTAAAATGGGTTATGAAAATACACACATTGGTACATTATTGCAAAGGCACTATACTATATACATATATATGTATCTATATATAAATTGTTGGAAGTCGAGCAACAAATATTTTACATTGAACAACAAATGAGATTGGAAAAGCAGTATTGCCACCTCTGCCATAGAGAAAAAAATAGACCCCAGACACACCCTGTGGGTAGTAATGGACCCCCATACCGACCCTATGAGGGGTAGGTGACCCCATAATAACACTATGGGCGGTAGTGGACACTATACAAACGCTATGGGCGGTAGTGGACACTATACAAACGCTATGGGCGGTAGTTGATTTCATAGCGAACCTGTGGGCGGTAGTGGACCCCTACCGACCCTGTGGGCGGCAGTGGACCCCTTACCGACCCTGTGGGCGGCAGTGGACCCCATACCGACCCTGTGGGCGGCAGTGGGCCCCCTACCGACCCTATGGGCGGCAGTGGACCCCCTACCGACCCTGTGGGCGGCAGTGCACCCCCTACCAACCCCGTGGGCGGTAGTGGACCCCTACCGACCCTGTAGACGGTAGTGGACGCCCTACCGACCCTATGGGCGGTAGTGGACCCCATACCGACCCTGTGGGTGGCAGTTGTTGGAAATTTCCAACAGTTATTCTCATCCCTAATACAACAGGATGTATTTCCTGTATTAGGCTTTATACACATTTATTATTCATTTAATAATCCTTAATACAACAGGATGCATTTCCTGTATTAAGCGTAATAATTAACTAACACTACTAATACGTAGTTTAGTATTGTAGAATTTACTGTATTAGGTTGTGGAACATCATGTAATTTCTACTAGAATTGTGTAGTATTGCGTCAGCCACGCACGGGGGATAAAATTTCCACATACCAGTAGATCTAACACTAATGTAACCATTTACTTCCCTTTATTAGCAATAATAATTTAGTAATAGGTTTACTTTTAGTATACAATAGTTTACTGGAATTTCTTTACCCAGCTTAATCGCTGTTCCAGTAAATAACATCATAATCTAACATCATTTCCACCACCAAGCCCGTATTGTTTTATTTGTGCCGTCTACATTAACTGACGTGCACTGTGAGAATTAAACATCGCCGCATAGAGAATTTATCTAAACCATCAAGAGTGTTCATACACGCTCCCTTCCTTATTTAGCGTTAATAAATAAATATAACTTATGCTCGAATCCTCACTGTGAGCTATTGCGCATGCGCGACTTTGGGGAAGAAGGAAAGGGGAGGACTCGCCATTACCAACAAGAAGCGTGAAGGTGTTCCGTAAGCGGTCCAAAAAATCTGCTCATCCAGCCGGCATCCGAACATCCTTCGATGCCAGATTGAGGACGCAGCTTACCAGAATCATGGACACCAGTTCGGCAGGCATTTTACCTTTTATTAATATTTATAGAGCTCTTAAATATGATTAATATAGGTAGCCCTGTCGTCACGCTGCGGGCATACCAAAAATTCCATGTAAGTGCAACTCCTTTCCCTCCAAATATTTACATATTATCTTATATGTGTGTGAATACTAGTTTGGGGTGGAAATTACGGAATTATCATTATTGCAGCATGGTGCAACACCCCTGAGGAAGCCTGTGACCGCCATACCCTCACGTGTGCCAAGTAACACTATCTCAAACTGTTTCCAGCCTGGCGTACAGTGGACTGCATCTACGTCCCCTATCACAGCTGAGACATAATCAGTTTTCATTGTAGATAGTACCTTATTATTCAGAGTCCTTATACATATATCTATATATCTGATACTGCCATTTATGCATTATTAATCTTCACATTGCAGTAGTATTTTGCATTACATATTTTACTCATTACCTATGTGTGTCCATATTATAATTATTATCATTATTGCATAATATATGTTACACATAGAATAATCTTATAGAATACTACACATAAGGGGCATAACTGGCCGACCCCTCGCAGTGTTCAAGAGAGAACTGGATAAGCACCTCCAAAGGATACCTGATCAACCAGGCTGTGACTCATACGTCAGGCTGCGAGCAGCCGCGTCTAACAGCCTGGTTGATCAGTCCAGCAACCAGGAGGCCTGGCCGACGACCGGGCCGCGGGGACACTAAGCCCCGGAAGCACCTCAAGGTAACCTCAAGGTACCCCCCCAAAATGTGTCATGGGAGGCTGGCTCTAGAAATATATAATTTACAGCCATTGCTTAATTAATAGAATTTATTCATATAATCATAGATCTATAAGCCACTGATTTTCTCATTTAATTACTCATTCTGGTCCTTCGAGCTATCTTAGAATTATTCATTATTTTTCATTCTTAAAATTATATATTTTATTAGTATTATACTGGAGCCAGAATTCCCCACAACAGTGGACCCCATACTGACCCTGTACTCACCTAGTTGTACTCACCTAGTTGTGCTTGCGGGGGTTGAGCTCTGGCTCTTTGGTCCCGCCTCTCAACCGTCAATCAACAGGTGTACAGGTTCCTGAGCCTATTGGGCTCTATCATATCTACACTTGAAACTGTGTATGGAGTCAGCCTCCACCACATCACTGCCTAATGCATTCCATTTGTCAACCACTCTGACACTAAAAAAGTTCTTTCTAATATCTCTGTGGCTCATTTGGGCACTCAGTTTCCTCCTGTGTCCCCTAGTGGTGTGTGCCCCTTGTGTTAAATAGCCTGTCTTTATCAACCTTGTTGATTCCCTTGAGAATTTTGAATGTGGTGATCATGTCCCCCCTAACTCTTCTGTCTTCCAACGAAGTGAGGTTTAATTCCCGTAGTCTCTCCTCGTAGCTCATACCTCTCAGCTCGGGTACTAGTCTGGTGGCAAACCTTTGAACCTTTTCCAGTTTAGTCTTATGTTTGACTAGATATGGACTCCATGCTGGAGCCGCATACTCCAGGATTAATCTGACATATGTGGTATATAATGTTCTGAAAGATTCCTTACACAAGTTTCTAAAGGCCGTTATTATGTTAGCCAACCTGGCATATGCTGCTGATGTTATCCTCTTGATATGAGCTTCAGGGGACAGGTCTGGCGTGATATCAACCCCCCAGGTCTTTCTCTCTCTCTGACTCTTGAAGTATTTCATCTCCCGAATGATACCTTGTATCTGGTCTCGTGCTTCCTACCCCTATCTTCATTACATTACATTTGCTTGGGTTAAACTCTAACAGCCATTTGTTCGACCATTCCTGCAGCTTGTCCAGGTCTTCTTGAAGCCTCAAGCTGTCCTTCTCTGTCTTAATCCTTCTCATAATTTTGGCGTCTTCAGCAAACATTGAGAGGAATGAGTCTATACCCTCTGGGAGATCATTTACGTATATCAGAAACAGGATAGGTCCAAGTACAGAGCCCTGTGGGACTCCACTGGTGACTTCACGCCATTCTTAGGTCTCACCCCTCACTGTAACTCTCTGCTTCCTATTGCTTAGGTACTCCCTTATCCACTGGAGCACTCCTGCCTGTTTCTGCAGCTTATGCATCAACCTTTTATGGGGTACTGTGTCAAAGGCTTTCCGACAGTCCAAAAAAATGCAGTCCGCCCATCCTTCTCTTTCTTGCTTAATCTTTGTCACCTGATCGTAGAATTCTATCAAGCCTGTAAGGCAAGATTTACCCTCCCTTAACCCATGTTGATGGGTTGTCACGAAGTCTCTTCTCTCCAGATGTGTTACTAGGTTTTTTCTCACAATCTTCTCCATCACCTTGCATGGTATACAAGTTAAGGATACTGGCCTGTAGTTCAGTGCCTCTTGTATGTCACCCTTTTTGCATATTGGTACTACATTAGCAGTCTTCCATATTTCTGGAAGGTCTCCCGTTTCCAGTGACCTTCTATACACTATGGAGAGTGGCAAGCAAAGTGCTCCTGCACACTCTTTCAATACCCATGGTGAAATTCCGTCCGGCCCAACAGCTTTTCTCACATCCAGCTCCAATAGGTGCTTCTTTACCTTATCTCTTGTAATTTCGAACCTATCCAAGGTCACGTGGTTTGCAGCCACCTCTCCTAGCGCCGTGAGATCTCCCTGTTCTATTGTAAAGAGCTCCTGGAACCTTTTGTTGAGTTCTTCACACACCTCTTTGTCATTCTCTGTGTACCTGTCCTCGCCCACCCTAAGTTTCATCACCTGTTCCTTCACTGTTGCCTTCCTCCTGATGTGACTGTGTAGTAGCTTTGGTTCGATCTTGGCTTTATTAAATTAACTATATCATTTTCATACCTTTTCTCAGCTGCTCTTCTCACACTAACATACTCGTTTCTGGTTCTCTGGCATCTCTCTCTCTACTTTCTGGTGTTCTGTTATTACGGAAGTTCCTCCATGCCCTTTTGTTCAGCTCCTTTGCTTTCATACATTCCCTATTAAACCTCGGATTCTTCCTTTGCTTCTCTGTTTTTTTCCTGTCGGGCTGGGACAAACCTGCTTACAGCCTCCTGACATTTTTGGGTGACATAGTCCAGCATGTCTTGTACAGACTTGGTTCCGAGTTCTGTGTCCCAATGTATATCCCATAGGAATTTATTCATCTCCTCATAGTTTCCCTTACGGTACGCCAGCCCTTTGTTTCCCAGTTCTTTTTTTGGGGGTGTTAATTCCAAGCTCAACCAGGTACTCAAAGCTAAATACACTATGATCACTCATTCCCAAGGGGGCTTCCAACTTAACTTCCCTTATATCCGACTCATTTAGGGTAAATATCAGATCAAGCAAGGCTGGTTCATCCCCTCCTCTCATTCTTGTCGGTCCTTTGACGTGTTGACTTAGAAAGTTTCTTGTTGCCACATCCAGCAGCTTAGCTCTCCATGTGTCTGGGCCTCCATGTGAGTCTCTGTTCCCCCAATCTATCTTCCCATGGTTGAAGTCTCCCCACTACCTGTGGGCGGTAGTGGACCCCTACCGACCCTGTGGGCGGTAGTGGACCTCTACCGACCCTGTGGGCGGTAGTGGACCCCCTACCGACCCTGTGGGCGGTAGTGGACCCCATACCGACCATGTGGGCGGTAGTTGACTTCATAGCGACCCTGTGGGCGGCAGTGGGTCCTCTACCGACCCTGTGGGCGGAAGTTGACCCCCTACCAACCCTGTGGACAGCAGTGGACCCCATACCGACCCTGTGGGGGGTAGTGGACCCCCTACCGACCCAGTGGGTGATAGTGGATCCCTACCGACCCTGTGGGCGGTAGTAGACCCCCTACCGACCCTGTGGGCGGCAGTGGACCCCCTACCGACCCTGTCGGCGGTAATGTACCCCCTACTTACCCTGTCTGCGGTAGTGGGCCCTCTACCGATCCTGTAGGCGGCAGTGGACCCTATATACTAATCCTGTGGGCGATACTGGACCCTATACTCATCTTGTGGGCGGCAATGGACGCCATACACATCCAGTGGGTGTTTTAGGACCCCATACTCATCCTATGGGTGATTGTAAGCCCCATACCCATCCTGTGGGTGGTATAGTGGACGCCATACACATCCAGTGGATGGTATTGAACCCCATACCCTTCCTGTGAGTGGAAGTGATCCCCATATCCATCCTGTGGGTGGATGTGGCCCCCATACCCATCTTGTGGGTGGTATTGGACTCCTTACCCACCTAACAGGTGGTAGTGGACCCTATACCCATACTATAGTTGGTACAGTAGACACCATACCATCCTGTTTGCAGTAGTTTACCCCATAGACATTCCAACATAACATCGTTTTCTGTTAGCGTTCCTACAAAACATTCTTTAAAGATTTTTAAAGCATAAACTATGGAATGTAATATTGACTGGTGAAGCACTGTTATTCTATGTAATAATTTATAGTGCTTATTATAATTTACTAAGAACAACTAATATTTCACAACCCATGTGGGACCTGAAAAATACAATTTTCATTATAATTGAACCAATCACGACTATTCTGCTATGTAGAATGTAGTGGTGTAGTGGTAGCAATCTCCGTGGTGTAGTGGTAAGACACTCGCCTGGCGTTCCGCGAGCGCTATGTCATGGGTTCGTATCCTGGCCGGGGAGGATTTACTGGGCGCAATTCCTTAACTGTAGCCTCTGTTTAACGCAACAGTAAAATGTGTACTTGGATGAAAAAACGATTCTTCGCGGCAGGGGATCGTATTCCAGGGATCATAGGATTAAGGACTTGCCCGAAACGCTACGCGTACTAGTGGCTGTACAAGAATGTAACAACTCTTGTATATATCTCAAAAAAAAAAAAAAATGTACGTTGATGGACGGGTACTGTGAGACGTAAATTGGTACGTGAGGAAGAGGTAACTGGGAATATATCACATATGTACTAATTCACATTCAACATATTGACTTTAAGCATTAAGTCATATATGTGCTGTCTTGTGTGAGAGCGGGTTGCCCTACGCCAACTCACTGCAGGTGAAAAAAATCGAAAATACCCTTACCCTAACTCACTGATGGCGTAAAAAAAAATCGAAAATACCCCTACACCAACTCGCTGCAGGTGGGAAAAAATGGCTACCCCCCCCCCCCTATGCCAACTCACTGTAGGTGGGGAAAAGTGGCTACCACCCACCCTCCATCGCCAACTCGCTGCAGGTAAAAAAAGCAAAATTGCAGTGAGTTGGCGCACTTTCCACTACTATGGAGCAGGGTTTTTTCGATTATTTTTCCACTGCCGGTCTACGGAGCAGGGATTTTTTCAATTTTTTTTTGACTGTCGGTCTATGGAGCAAGAGTCGCTATAAAATGATCTTAGAAAATGGAAAACAGTATGGCAATACCTTATTGAGAAAAACGAGCTTATCGCCATTGTACATTAGACTTGACAGAAGGCTGCCTTATAATCCCCTTTGCTATAAATATTGAAAATGGGAATAAATACACTATAACAGAAAACGAACTTATTCAGGGAAGATGAAGACTGGGTGACGTCATTGACCATACCTTGAGGTTACCTTGAGGTGCTTCCGGGGCTTAGTGTCCCCGCGGCCCGGTCGTCGACCAGGCCTCCTGGTTGCGGACTGATCAACCAGGCTGTTGGACGCGGCTGCTCGCAGCCTGACGTATGAGTCACAGCCTGGTTGATCAGGTAAGTTGATCACCATTAGCAAGGTCTGTGCATAAAACCAAATTGAAGTGCGAAGGGAGCCGGCATTTTAATCCCCTTGAGCGAAATGGCAGGACACCCTTTCCATTCCTATTGTTTGGAAAATAATATATGATTTAGGCAGAGAGATTAATAACTGATATGAAAACACCCAATGAACCAATGACCGGCAGGGAAAAAAAAATCTGAAAAGAAACGTTGCTCCATAGACCGACAGTCGAAAAAATTCGAAAAAAACTGCTCCATAGTGGTATGGAGCAAGGGCTTGTTCACCATGTAGTAGAGGCGAAGGCTCCGTAGACCGACAATTTTGAAATTTTCCACTGCCGGTCTACGGAGCAGTTTTTTTTCGAGTTTTTTCCCACTGCCAGTCTATATCGTCTATGTCAATATTATCGTCTATATTGTCTATGTCAATAATTTATGTTCAATAAATATATATATATATATATATATATATATATATATATATATATATATATATATATATATATATATATATATATATATATATATATATATATATATATATGTCGTACCTAGTAGCCAGAATGCACTTCTCAGCCTACTATGCAAGGCCCGATTTGCCTAATAAGCCAAGTTTTCATGAATTAATAAATTTTCTCTAATTTTTTTCTTATGAAATGATAAAGCTACCCATTTCATTATGTATGAGGTCAATTTTTTTTATTGGAGTTAAAATTAACGTAGATATATGACCGAACCTAACCAACCCTACCTAACCTAACCTAACCTATCTTTATAGGTTAGGTTGGGTTAGGTAGCCGAAAAAGTTAGGTTAGGTTAGGTTAGGTAGGTTAGGTAGTCGAAAAACAATTAATTCATGAAAACTTGGCTTATTAGGCAAATCGGGCCTTGCATAGTAGGCTCAGAAGTGCGTTCTGGCTACTAGGTACGACATATATATATATATATATATATATATATGTCGTACCTAGTAGCCAGAATGCACTTCTCAGCCTAATATGCAAGGCCCGATTTGCCTAATAAGCCAAGTTTTCATGAATTAATTGTTTTTCGACTATCTAACCTATCTAACCTAACCTAACCTAACTTTTTCGGCCACCTAACCTAACCTAACCTATAGAGATAGGTTAGGTTATGTTAGGTAGGGTTGGTTAGGTTCGGTCATATATCTACGTTAATTTTAACTCCAATAAAAAAATTGACCTCATACATAATGGAATGGGTAGCTTTATCATTTCATAAGAAACAAATTAGAGAAAATATATTAATTCATGAAAACTTGGCTTATTAGGCAAATAGGGCCTTGCATTGTAGGCTGAGAAGTGCATTCTGGCCATATATATATATATGTCGTACCTAGTAGCCAGAACTCACTTCTCAGCCTACTATGCAAGGCCCGATTTGCCTAATAAGCCTAGTTTTCATGAATTAATGTTTTTTCGACTACCTAACCTACCTAACCTAACCTAACCTAACGTTTTCGGCTACCTAACCTAACCTAACCTAACCTATAAAGATAGGTTAGGTTAGGTTAGGTAGGGTTGGTTAGGTTCGGTCATATATCTACGTTAATTTTAACTCCAATAAAAAAAAATTGACCTCATACATAATGAAATGGGTAGCTTTATCATTTCATAAGAAAAAAATTAGAGAAAATATATTAATTCAGTAAAACTTGGCTTATTAGGCAAATCGGGCCATGCATAGTAGGCTGAGAAGTGAGTTCTGGCTACTAGGTACGACATATATATATATATATATATATATATATATATATATATATGTCGTACCTAGTAGCCAGAACGCACTTCTCAGCCTACTATTCAAGGCCCGAATTGCCTAATAAGCCAAGTTTTCCTGAATTAATATATTTTCTCTAATTTTTTTCTGATGAAATGATAAAGCTACCCATTTCATTATGTATGAGGTCATTTTTTTTTTATTGGAGTTAAAATTAACGTAGATATATGACCGAACCTAACCAACCCTACCTAACCTAACCTAACCTATCTTTATAGGTTAGGTTAGGTTAGGTGGCCGAAAAAGTTAGGTTAGGTTAGGTTAGGTAGGTTAGGTAGTCGAAAAACAATTAATTCATGAAAACTTGGCTTATTAGGCAAATCGGGCCTTGAATAGTAGGGAGAGAAGTGCGTTCTGGCTACTAGGTACGACATATATATATATATATATATATATATATATATATATATATATATATATATATATATATATATATATATATATATATATATATATATATGTATATATATATATGTCGAACCTACTAGCCAGAATGCACTTTTCGGCCTACTATGCAAGGCCCGATTTGCCTGATAAGCCAAGTTTTCATGAATTAATTGTTTTTCGACCACCTAACCTAACCTAACCTAACTTTTTCGGCTACCTAACCTAACGTAACCTATAAAGATAGGTTAGGTTAGGTTAGGTAGGGTTGGTTAGGTTCAGTCATATATCTACGTTAATTTTAACTCCACTAAAAAAAATGACCTCATACATAATGAAATGGGTAGCTTTATCATTTCATATGAAAAAAATTAGAGAAAATATATTATTTCAGGAAAACTTGGCTTATTAGGAAAATCGGGCCTTGCATAGTAGGCCGAGAAGTGCGTTCGACATATATATATATATATATATATATATATATATATATATATATATATATATATATATATATATATATATATATATATAAATATATATATATATATATATATATATATATATATATATATATATATATTTATATATATATATATATATATATATATATATATATATATATATATATATATATATATATATATATATATGAAGTTTGTGAGGGTACCACCTCTGGTGCCAATGTGGGGACCCATAGCCTCGGAGAAGAAAATAAAAAGTATTCAGAGGAGACCTTGTGGTTTCTCACTGAACACTAATATTATCTTCTCCTACCACCCCCATTCTTTTGTATGTACACATATATATTTGCTTTATTTGAAGTTTGTTACAAAAAAGGAGTTACATATGGGTTACAAGGATGGTTATCATAGGTTGTCGAGTTCCTCCAGCTCCTCAGATGGTGGGCAGGAACCCTGGATGCAGTGCGCATTTCCCCTCTGTATCGCCACACTGAGGCGCTGGAAAAGAAAGCTTGCAGCTCTTGGGTCCCTTGTTATTTCAATGAGCCTAGAACCCAGTTCCTTCAAAAAACTGGTAGCACTTTTACCCCAGGCGCCGAGTGTCTCAGAAGCAATGGGGACCAAATTGTTGTGGTGATCCAGTTCACTATACTTACGGGATTTGGCTGCTTCCCTGTGGGTGGCAGCGCCACCTGGTTGTGCAACACTGAGGTTAATGTAGGTGTTAGCCAGGGTTGATACGCACGTGTAGTCCTATACCAACTGCTTGCCATTCTTCCAAGGATTCACTGTGATACCATCCGGGCGACCAATAAGAGCATCAGAGTTACGGGGCGTTAGGTAACGGGGCTCTCTTTCAGCTGGGCATCCAGCTGTGGTGAGGCTCCTCTTGATGATGTCGTTAACTTCATTGTGCCTCGAGTGCCATCCCCCTGTGCTTTGGCAGAGAAGGCCATGGTGGCCGTACCCTGTCAGCCACCACCTCGCCGCAAATACACCTATATCTGGTGTGGATTGGGGCAGCAAGGCGGAGGGCCACAGCAATTCGGAGGGCGTGTGGTGTGAGACACGTGCCAATTGCCGACATTGGGGTTGCTAACAGGAAATCCCCTGCATGTGGTGCTGCTACTGCTGTGAGGTGAGCAATGTCGTGTTGTGTTGATGCAGCACCCAGGCACTCTGCAGCAACTTGGTCTACAATGGGGCCATCCCAGCTGGATTGCTTGTGGGCTTTTGAGGATGGTGGTTGAGGTGATTGGCCTGCACGAGAGGCCCACTCTGTGGCACAGCGTGTAAAATTGGGATCATGTACACCTGCCAGCTGATGTAAGTGGGCAGGTAGAATTTCCTTCACAAGGTCTTCGGATGCTGATATAATATAGTGGCTATATATAATATAGCCACAAGATCAATGGAGGGAATGATAAAAACACAAAGATGGTTTTGTACTTTACTTAAAATGTATGAAAGATGTCACATAGGCCAAACAACAACAAATAAGTCAACTGATCCCGACGCGGCCGGAAGTTCCCACGGATAGTATGCGATCACTAGGGTGGCAACACTCCCCTCCTCATCAAGTGTCAAGAACAGCTGATTGCCTGGCTCCCGCGCGAAAGCTTTGCTTGTTTTCTAGATTCGCGCGCGCTGTTTCTTTAAATTCTCCAATGTTACTAGAAACTCACACACTCGATATTGGCAACAATAGCACGTATCACTTGGTTACACTGTACTCAGGCTCAAACAGTCTTTTCTACAATCAATGCTATAATGACTCACAGTAATGGTCTTACACTGTTATTCATCCAACAATATATTATGAAATATTAACACTGGAGTTTTCAGTACTTTCTCTCGTGGGCGATAACGCAATAATTCACTGTACTCACAAATGACTCATCACTGCATAAACATGGCATATATAATGTGGATACATCAAATATCAATACATGGAAAATAAATGATTTCTGGGCACACAGCCTAACTTTCAAATACTGGCATAATATTATATATAATTTACCACTATATGTTCATATCAAAATCTATAGAAAGATATACACAACACAGTAAATTTATCACTTGTTCCTGGTGCCTGTACACACCAATAATCAACATGAATATTACAAGTACTCTTGATAGTACTGTCTAGCACACTGGTGCTTTATCGTGACATGGGTGAGACTTGCTCACGACATATAAAATCCTCAGGCTAGATAATATAGCCGAATAATATAGCTAACTAAAGGGGAATGGGGAGGGAACTAGAAACACCTACTTCACCCTATCCTCCGATGAGAGTCGAGATGTAGCTCCTGGTCCTCGTGTCGGGAACGCCCCCACACTACACGTCGTCGTGTCCTACCAGAGCCTCTCGTCGTCCCACCGTTTAGCGCGTCGTCTCCGTGCCTCCTCACTGCAGGTCCGTCCTCCTTATTAACTTCTTGAAGGTTGGAGTCGGTCTCCTGGCCGTCGTCTTCTCCCAGCAACGGCTGTCGCCTACGTCTCAGCTACAGTCGTCCGGTTTCCCCAAATAGTCCTCTCTTCCTCAGCTACCCAGTGGCTCTGTCTGCCACTACGCTGTCACGAACTGGTGAATTGCCACAGACGCCACTGCACGGCTTCACTGCTTCTTGCACAGCACCTGACTGGAGCACTTATTGCTCAAATAACCGTCAATTCCCTCTTCTGGTTCAACACATGAACTAGGGAAGACTTCTCAGAGTACTGGCGGACTTCAGGTGACGCGTAAGTCCACGGGAGCGGGAAACAACTGTCCAACTGACAGGACCATTCGTCGCACGTCCGACCTCTATGACGTGTCGTGTCTGACTGCTGGCGCCAGCCCGGCTCGCGGGCCGGACCCCCTTCCTTCGTGACGTCACTTTCGCTACGGGAAGTTTTCATTGGCTCCCGGTGCCACATTGCTGTCGGTGACCAATCCGGTGCCACTGACGTCACACGGTTTTGGCGGGAGATCAGGGAGGTAAGCGCCATCTTGGCTCCCTAAAGGGCCTAAACCACAGGCCAAAATATTACTATTTCATAAATTTCTCGGCTCTCCGAGAACACTTCACTCTCTCCCATATATCAAATTGTAGCGTGCAACGTAGAGAACGCTTGGGTAAAGTAGACATGACTCTTACTGCAGGCGTGGGAGAATTATAAGGGGGGGGAACTCCGTCACATACCCCTCCCCTTAAAATAAGAGTCATGTCTCGTTAGTGTATGCGGGATAGGGCGTCCGCTACTACGTCGTCCTTCCCCTTGATGTGCTTGACCTCGATCCTTGTCAGACTCTCAGTGTCGGTGAGACTGGTGCCGTCCGCCCTGGACCACTTACTTTCCTCCTCCGGGAGTTCTCGGTCCCTCGGTACACTCAGACCCGTCGTCCGCTGGGTTTCTCGGGTATCCGTTCCGTCCTGCTTGGCGGCTCTTCCTTCCACATTGAAGAAAGGTCTTAGGCGGTCTGCGTGACACACCTGTTTCTTTCGGGGTCCATCCGGCTTCCCAATCTCGTACGACACTGAACCCAACCGTCGCAGCACTCGGTATGGTCTCTTGAACCGCGACTTGGTCACTCTACCTTTACCTGGCAGCCCAACCATTACTTGGGATCCGGCCTGAAAATCCCTCTGCGCAGCTCTCCTGTCGTACCACTCCGACATCTTACGTTGCGCCTTCTTCAGGAGTTTCCTAGCCAGTCCCTTCGCTCGAGTGAGACGTTCTTTGAATTTCTGGACATATCCAATCACCGTTCCCACGGTCGCTCCTGGCGTCCATCGTTCCTTCAGCATGGATAGCATGGCATATACAATATAGATAAATGGAAAGTAAACCTTCTCAGGACCCACACGTCTTCCTTCGGCCTCACTAACCAAATCGGGGAACTCCTCCTGCTGCAACTGTCCAAGACGAGTGCGGTCTACCCCAAGAGAACTGGTGAGGGTCACCTGCAACTCACCATTTGGGCTGTCTTCGCCCTCCGCTCGTTCTCTGGGTCCTACGCAGAGGTGATCTGTTCCCAGGCTGTCAGTCGTCTCTTCAGCCCCATCAGATCCATAACCTCCTGGTTCTTCGCGTTGTCTCGGTGTCACAGTACAAACTGGGATCGCCACCGGTGCGATTCCCTTCTCGTCCCCACAGACGTTCAACTCTTCGCCTGTCTCCTTGTTTTGTTCTAGGCACTCTTCGCCCTTCACGAGATGCGGGAGGACGTATCCTCCACATGCGTCATTCCCCAAGATGACCTGTGCCTCCATCTTGGGCATTGATGTACAGACTCCCACCACTAGGGTCTGGCAGCCATATTCGGAATTTAAAGTTACCTGGTGTAGGGGCATCCTCACTGGGCCTCCCACAGTGGCCACCCGTGCCACCCCCACACTGGTACTTTCGTAACCCTCGGGGAACAGGGTTTCACTTACCAGGGTAAAGTCAGCCCCGGTGTCTCTTATCATCTTCACTGAGATGGGGCCTGCGACCCCCATCCTTACGGTTCCTTGACACATGAATGGGTGAACTTTCTTCTCCCCATTCAGCACGGGTTCATCCCGTACTCTCTCGGCCCTCTGGTCCTCGAACATCACTAAAGCAATGTGTCCCCGCTGCTTAGGGCGTCTGCATTCCCGCGCGACGTGTCCGGGTATTCCGCAGTTGTAGCAGCGGCCCCTCGGCGGAGACCATCCGCCACCGCTCGCCTTAGCACTGCCTCCAGAGGCCGTCGCACCCTGTGTGTTTCCCGCACCGCTTGTTGACTCCTTGGTCGCAACAACAGCTCCCGAGCTCTCCGCTTGGTTCTTCTTGATTGGTTCTACAGTACCTTTTGATCCTCGGGTGTTCCAACTTGAGAGGTGGGATTTGGGAGAACTCGCTCCTGTCCTCCACCCATCCGTCCTTCTATAACTCCTATCGTTTCCGACGTATGCGGGAGGTCGGTTCTGTCCCTCTCGGCGTGGGCGTAAGGCTTCTTCTAACATGTCGGCCCGGTCGGCTGCGGCCCTCAGGTCCTTTATGTCCGCCTCCTTTATCCTCATCCTGATCTCAGGAGAGATCACGGACATAAACTTTTCCATGGCCATTAGTTCCTTGATCTCTTCGGCTGACCTAGCTTCTTCGGAGTCCAACCACTTAAGGAGCTTTCTTTCTATGTGCCTCGCCGTCTCCGCATACGATTTTCCTGGCAACCGGGTACATTCTCTAAACCTCTTCCGGTAACACTCTGGCGTGAGTTTAAAGGAACGGAGCACAGCTCGTTTTACCGCATCGTAGTTAGTGCATTCTTAGAAGTCGAGCATAGTGAAGGCTTCACGAGCTTCACCTGTGAGCCTCCCTTGGACCAACTCCGCCCACTCCGCCCTCGGCCACCTCTTCATAGCAGCAACTCTCTCAAAGTGATCGAAGAAACTTTCGGCTTCACTAGGCACAAAGACCGGCAGGTCTCGTTCCCTCACTCGTCGGTCTTCCGTTTGCGGCGGGGCAGGGGCACCTAGTCCCAGTTCAGCTCGCTTCAGCTCCACCTCCTTGTTGGCATCTATTTCCTGTTGTCTCATCCTAGCTTCTCGCTCGTGTTCTTCCCTGCGTAGCTGTGCTTCTCGCTCTTGCTCTTCCCGGCGTAGCTGTGCTTCTCGCTCTCGTTCTTCTTTACGCTGCTGTGCTTCTTCTCTCCTCAGCTGCGCTTCTGCTTCTCGCTCTTCCTTACGCTGCTGTGCTTCTCGCTCTTCTTTGCGCTGCTGTGCTTCTCGCTCTTCTTTGCGCTGCTGTGCTTCTCGCTCTTCTCTGCGCTGCTGTGCTTCTGCTTCTCGCTCTTTGCGCTGCTGTGCTTCCAGCTGCAGCTTCATTATTTCCAGCTTTATGCTGTGCCTGCTGCCGCTGGATCCCCTGCTGCTTCCACCAATACTCAGGTGCTCACCCACACTGGCAGGTGTTTGGGGCCGTTCCTCCCCCAAAGCTTCCTCTCGAGCCCTGAGCTGAGCCATTATCTCTAGTCTTCTTTCACCAACTCTGGCAGATTTCAGCTTTATTCCAAAATGATCCGCTATAGCCTGTAACTGTGCCTTGGTGCACTCTTCCAGCACCTGTACGTCTCTAGAGTCCATAAACCTGGCTACTTTATCATCCTCCATCTTGTGCTACGAGTGTTAACCTGCGCCTGATCTCTAACACCACTGCCAAGTACCACCACTGCAACCTTTACTTCGATCGAAATCCTGGCAAGGTCGCCAATGTTGGGGTTCACCTCTCTACCCTTACTCTGGGGTGAGCAATAATTATGCTCAAGGTCACTCACCGTAGCCCTGCGGGTCTTCACTCGATCCTCACGGCGCCACTGCACACCAGGAGAGTCTCCCAGTCGATCTTAACGGCCTCTTATTAAGAAAGAGTGAGAACACGACTCGTACACTTGACTGTCGTGTGCCCTCCCCAACAATCGGGGTCTACGGTTAACCACAAGGTCGCCAACTGGTGTTTTAGGTGGCCAGTAACACCATCAGTGGACTAGTGGAATGAGTGGTAGCCTTGGCAAGGTCACACTCAAAAGATCAGGAATCAGGCAGGTACTTATTGTTATCACTCAATGCTTACCAGTATAATATAGCCACAAGATCAATGGAGGGAATGATAAAAACACAAAGATGGTTTTGTACTTTACTTAAAATGTATGAAAGATGTCACAAAGGCCAAACAACAACAAATAAGTCAACTGATCCCGACGCGGCCGGAAGTTCCCACGGATAGTATGCGATCACTAGGGTGGCAACACTCCCCTCCTCATCAAGTGTCAAGAACAGCTGATTGCCTGGCTCCCGCGCGAAAGCTTTGCTTGTTTTCTAGATTCGCGCGCTGTTTCTTTAAATTCTCCAATGTTAATAGAAACTAGCACACTCGATATTGGCTACAATAGCACGTATCACTTGGTTACACTGTACTCAGGCTCAAACAGTCTTTTCTACAATCAATGCTATAATGACTCACAGTAATGGTCTTACACTGTTATTCATCCAACAATATATTATGAAATATTAACACTGGAGTTTTCAGTACTTTCTCTCGTGGGTGATAACGCAATAATTCACTGTACTCACAAATGACTCATCACTGCATAAACATGGCATATATAATGTGGATACATCAAATATCAATACATGGAAAATAAATGATTTCTGGGCACACAGCCTAACTTTCAAATACTGGCATAATATTATATATAATTTACCACTATATGTTCATATCAAAATCTATAGAAAGATATACACAACACAGTAAATTTATCACTTGTTCCTGGTGCCTGTACACACCAATAATCAACATGAATATTACAAGTACTCTTGATAGTACTGTCTAGCACACTGGTGCTTTATCGTGACATGGGTGAGACTTGCTCATGACATATAAAATCCTCAGGCTAGATAATATAGCCGAATAATATAGCTAACTAAAGGGGAATGGGGAGGGAACTAGAAACACCTACTTCACCCTATCCTCCGATAAGAGTCGAGATGTAGCTCCTGGTCCTCGTGTCGGGAACGCCCCCACACTACACGTCGTCGTGTCCTACCAGAGCCTCTCGTCGTCCCACCGTTTAGCGCGTCGTCTCCGTGCCTCCTCACTGCAGGTCCGTCCTCCTTATTAACTTCTTGAAGGTTGGAGTCGGTCTCCTGGCCGTCGTCTTCTCCCAGCAACGGCTGTCGCCTACGTCTCAGCTACAGTCGTCCGGTTTCCCCAAATAGTCCTCTCTTCCTCAGCTACCCAGTGGCTCTGTCTGCCACTACGCTGTCACGAACTGGTGAATTGCCACAGACGCCACTGCACGGCTTCACTGCTTCTTGCACAGCACCTGACTGGAGCACTTGTTGCTCAAATAACCGTCAATTCCCTCTTCTGGTTCAACACATGAACTAGGGAAGACTTCTCAGAGTACTGGCGGACTTCAGGTGACGCGTAAGTCCACGGGAGCGGGAAACAACTGTCCAACTGACAGGACCATTCGTCGCACGTCCGACCTCTATGACGTGTCGTGTCTGACTGCTGGCGCCAGCCCGGCTCGCGGGCCGGACCCCCTTCCTTCGTGACGTCACTTTCGCTACGGGAAGTTTTCATTGGCTCCCGGTGCCACATTGCTGTCGGTGACCAATCCGGTGCCACTGACGTCACACGGTTTTGGCGGGAGATCAGGGAGGTAAGCGCCATCTTGGCTCCCTAAAGGGCCTAAACCACAGGCCAAAATATTACTATTTCATAAATTTCTCGGCTCTCCGAGAACACTTCACTCTCTCCCATATATCAAATTGTAGCCTGCAACGTAGAGAACGCTTGGGAAAAGTAGACATGACTCTTACTGCAGGCGTGGGAGAATTATAAGGGGGGGCGGAACTCCGTCACAATATATATATATATATATATATATATATATATATATATATATATATATATATATATATATATATATATATATATATATATATATATATATATATATATATATATATATATATATATATATATATATATATATATTAGTATATTTTGGTAGCAGTCTTTCCTGTAGACATATATTATTAAATATGACCGAAAAAGTAAGATTAATAATTCTAACACGAATTTTCTCAATCTTTCGTACATTTCTTTTCACTGTTGATGGTAATTAAAAAATCAATTCTCCAAAATTCATTTTTATTTCTAGTCTGACGCGACACTTGAGCGCGTTTCGTAAAACTTATTACATTTTCAAAGACTTTAGTTTACACATACACAACTGAATAGAACTTACACATCTCCGATTTGTTTATATCTACATTTGAGTGAGGTGGATGGGGTGAGGTGGTATTTAATAGGGTATTAAATTCATCAACACAAGACAGAACACGAAACAATGGGTATTGAATGGAAGTGATTGTAGAAAGCCTATTGGTCCATATTTCTTGATGCTTCTATATTGTGGCGGAGTCTTGAGGTGGGTAGAATATAGTTGTGCATTAATTGGCTGTTGATTGCTGGTGTTGACTTCTTAATGTGTAGTGCCTCGCAAACGTCAAGCCGTCTGCTATCGCTGTATCTATCGATGATTTCTGTGTTGTTTACTAGGATTTCTCTGGCGATGGATTGGTTGTGGGAAGAGATTATATGTTCCTTAATGGAGCCTTGTTGCTTATGCATCGTTAAACGCCTAGAAAGAGATGTTGTTGTGTTGCCTATATACTGGGTTTTTTGGAGCTTACAGTCCCCAAGAGGGCATTTGAAGGCATAGACGACGTTGGTCTCTTTTAAAGCGTTCTGCTTTGTGTCTGGAGAGTTTCTCATGAGTAGGCTGGCCGTTTTTCTGGTTTTATAGTAAATCGTCAGTTGTATCCTCTGATTTTTGTCTGTAGGGATAACGTTTCTATTAACAATATCTTTCAGGACCCTTTCCTCCGTTTTATGAGCTGTGGAAAAGAAGTTCCTGTAAAATAGTCTAATAGGGGGTATAGGTGTTGTGTTAGTTGTCTCTTCAGAGGTTGCATGGCGTTTCACTTTCCTTCTTATGATGTCTTCGACGAAACCATTGGAGAAGCCGTTGTTGACTGGGACCTGCCTTACCCTACAGAGTTCTTCGTCGACTTGCTTCCATTCTGAGCTGTGGCTGAGAGCACGGTCGACATATGTGTTAACAACACTCCTCTTGTACCTGTCTGGGCAGTCGCTGTTGGCATTTAGGCACATTCCTATGTTCGTTTCCTTAGTGTAGACTGCAGTGTGGAAACCTCCGCTCTTTTCCATGACTGTTACATCTAGAAAGGGCAGCTTCCCATCCTTTTCCATCTCGTAAGTGAAACGCAGCACGGAACTCTGCTCAAATGCCCTGATGCTAAGAAGCCCTGATTCAATTAAGCCCTGATGCTAAGAAAATAGTTAGAGGGATAGAAGCCCTAAACCAGAAAATAATAAATACAGAATATGCGGTCATATTCAATGAAACATGGTTGAAAGAAAACCTGCTGCCAGTATACACCAATATATATATATATATATATATATATATATATATATATATATATATATATATATATATATATATATATATGTCGTACCTAGTAGCCAGAACTCACTTTTTAGCCTACTATGCAAGGCCCGATTTGCCTAATAAGCCAAGTTTTCCTGAATTAATATATTTTCTCTAATTTTTTCTTATGAAATGTTAAAGCTACCCATTTCATTATGTATGAGGTCAATTGATTTTTATTAGAGTTAAAATTAACGTAGATATATGACCGAACCTAACCAACCCTACCTAACCTAACCTAACCTATCTTTATAGGTTAGGTTAGGTTAGGTAGCCGAAAAAGTTAGGTTAGGTTAGGTTAGGTAGGTTAGGTTTCCGAAAAACAATTAATTCATGAAAACTTGGCTTATTAGGCAAATCGGGCCTTGCATAGTAGGCTGAGAAGTGAGTTCTGGCTACTAGGTACGACATATATATATATATATATATATATATATATATATATATATATATATATATATATATATATATATATATATATATATATATATATATACATATATATATATATATATATATATATATATATATATATATATATATATATATATATATATATATATATATGTATATATAATCTCACTAAGAGAATAGCGAGTTGTGTTTGTCAATTCGCTCCGCTCCTGCATTTTGTTAGTTTGGTATTATACAGTATTCATATATTGTAGGTCATGAGGGAAGTGGGGGAAAGATGTGTTGCATCAGGTGGATCCAAGCCCCCCCTCCCTCTCTCACGCCGGTAGCTCTAGTGCTGAAGTCCTCCCAAAGATTTCAATTGTAGCTATGGCATAAAAGACAATAGATCAATGTAGAGCGGCAGCGGTCAGGCCTCCTGAGTGGAATACAGGTCTTAACTGAGCGCTTGGCGAGCTGTGTGTTGTGGAGGCAGCGTGCTCGGTCCACGTCTTGAGCTCTGATCGTGGTATTAATAATGGGATTCAAGGAGAAAGTGTTCTGTTGCAACTTAACGCGGCAAAGAGGAACCGAGAGTGAGTGAAACTGAGCCTTGTCCCCTAATTGTGCTTGCAGGGGTTGAGCTTCGGCTCGTTGGTTCCGCCTCTCGACTGGCAATCAACTGGTGTTACAGGTTCCTATATTTGAAATTGTGTATGCTATATTTCCTATAGCTATATTTGAAATTGTGTATGGAGCCTGCCTCCACTACGTCACATCCAAGTGACGTAGGTACGGTGAGGTCAGTAGTTACCATTTGGTAACTACTCTGACACGGAATATATATATTTCTAATGTCTCTGTGGCTCATTTAGATACAAAAGTTTCCATTCGTGTCCCCTTGTTCGTGTTCCATCCGTGGAAAATAGTCTTTCTTTTTCTTCTCTATTAATTCACCTGAGAATTGGGTATGTAGTAATCATGTATCCTCAAACTCCTCTGTCTTCCAGCAACGTGAGGTTTAATTTCTACAGTCTTCCTCGTAACTCATATCTCTCAGTTCTGGACTAGTCGCACGCCATTAAACAATCAGTTTTGTATTGCTCTTGAATAGATAGGGACACTACGCTGGAACCGCATATTCCAGGATTGGTCTGACATATATGTTATATCAGGTGTTGACTGACTCTTTACACACATTTCTAAAGCAGTTACGTTAGTCATTCTCCCGTATGTCGCTGATTATGTCTTTTATATGTGGGTTCAGAAAATACGTTCGTTATGCTATCAACCAGAAATCTTCCTCTGTGTCAGTTTCTTAAAGCATTTCATCTGTCATTTGGTACCTTGTGTTTGGCCTTCTGCTCCTTGCACCTAGTTACAGTATTTTTACTTGAGCTAAACTCTAGTAGCCATTTGTTGAACCATTCTTTCAGTTTGTCTAGATCATCTTGTCTTCGTCTGTCATAATGCTTCTCGTAATTTTTACATCGCCAGCAAACATTAAGAGGAATGAGTTTTTTCCCCTCTGAAAGATCATTGAGAAACAGGATAGGTCTAAGAACTGAACCCTGTGAGACTTCGCTCGTGACAACTCGCCTCTCCGAGATCTTTGCCTCTTACTGTACCTCCCTGTCTTCTGTTGCTTATCAACTGCAGCACCTTCTGTCACTCACGCTTGCTTCTCCAACTTACGCAATATTCCCTTGTGGGGTACTGTGTCAAGGGTTTTCCAACAATCCAGAAATATGCAGTCATCCCACCCATCTCTGGCTTGTTTAAATTTTGTCACCTGGTCATAAAATTCCCTTAACGTGCAATGCAAGATTTATCATTCCTGACCCAGTGCTTGTGATGTTGAAAAGTTCCTTCTCTCCAGGCGATCTATTGATTTTTTGACCAAGTAATCTTCACCGCTTTGTTTGGTATGCAGGTTAGGGACGCTGTCGTGTAGGTGTGCCTCATGTCTGTCTCCCCACATGTATGTCGAGACTATATTAGCTGTCTTCCAACTTTTTGGCAGCCATCCAGTTTGTAGTGACGTGTTATACACCATAAAGAGAGGAAATCACGGTGCTTCTGGTGTTCTCTTATTCCTGAATTTTCTCAGTGGCCTTGTACTCGGCTGCTTACCTCCTGACAAGCCTGATTGAACCATGGGGGGTTCACGGTCCGAGACTCCTAGAACTCAGATGAATGGAATGAGTTTCTCCATAACATTTTATGGTTTTATTTTTGCAGCAGGACACACTTATCTACTGCTGTCTGAGACTTCCGTGTGCTGTAGTTCATCATGTCTTGTTACATCCTTTCCCTAAGAGTTCTGGTCTCCATGGTATTTCTATTGGGAATTTTCTTACCTCTTCGTATGTTCATCTTCAGTACGCCAGTCTTTTGTTTTCTGGTCTCTTCCCCGAGTACATTATTCCTACA